>NC_142930.1:38322421-38339921 GCF_046866305.1 Octopus bimaculoides | reverse complement strand
TGAATGAAAGAGATATTTTAAAAAAATAGCCAGATATCAATTGAAATTCACATGCCAGCTACTTGATATAATCCTATATAGATTTTATCGTTGATGATAATAATAATAATAATAATAATAATAATAATAATAAGGGACTTGTGAAAACGAAAGCCATCCCCATTAGAAGAGAAATATTACACGTAGACACGCTCGCTCCACTCCTGTTCTGCCTGGCACTCACACCATTAACTGAATTGCTAAATAGAACTGGATGCGGTTACAAATGCTACGGAAAACAGTCAGTCACCTTATATATATGGAGGACCTAAAATTATATGCTAAAAACGACAGAGAGCTAGAAACATTACTACAGACAGTACGCGGCTTTACCAAGGAAATAGATATGAAATTCGGATTACAAAAATGCGCCAAAGCAACCCTGCAAAGAGGAAAATTAGTTAAAAGTAGCAATATAGCACTAAATAAAGCCAATGAAATAAGAGAACTAGACCAAAGCCAACCATACAAGTATTTAGGAGTCAATGAACTAGATAGGATACAACATACACAAATGAAAGAAAAAATAAAGAAAGAGTACTATAGACGAGTTAGATCAATACTAAAAACAGAGCTCAATGCTAAAAACAAGATAATGGGTATCAACACTTTAGCTGTCCCAGTTATAAGCTACAGCTACAACATCCTTAACTGGACACTAAACGAACTATCTAAAATAGACACGAAAACAAGAAAAAATAATGACAGGATATAGGATGCACCACCCAAAAGCTGACATAGAAACGCTATATATATACAACACACAGAAGGTGGCAGGGGTCTTATACAGCTAGAAAACTATTATAAAATAATCACCATGGGACTGCAAAAATACCTACTCCAGAAGCAAGGAAAACTAATACAAATAGCCACAAAACACGAGCAAAACAAAAAATTGTTTTCAGTATTTAAGGAAGCTGACAAATACAAACAAGAAATCAATCTACCTAACAAATACGAAGAAGAAGAAGAAGAAGAAGAAGAAGAAGAAGAAGAAGAAGAAGAAGAAGAAGAAGAAGAAGAAGAAGAAGAAGAAGAAGAAGAAGAAGAAGAAGAAGAAGAAGAAACAACAAAAGCTATAAAAGAAATGAAATCCAAACTAAAACTAGAACAGCAACGGACCATGATAAAACAATGGCAAGAAAAGCCCCTACATGGTAAATACTGGGCTAAACTAAATGCAAAAGAAACAGACAGAGAAAAATCCCAGCAATGGTTGAGAAGCTCAGGACTCAAAGCAGAGACTGAAGGATTTTTAATTGCTGCACAAGACCAAAGCCTCCCCACCAGAAATTTCCAAAAATACATAATGAAAAGAAAACATAACAAGTAACTGTAGAATATGTGGAGATGGACAAGAAACAATAAATCATATTATCTCTGGCTGCCCAGTCCTGGCTAAGAAGGAATATATTCACAGATACGACAGAGCTGGGCCCTATATACACTGGAAGCTATACCAACACTATGGAATAACAACAGAAAGAAGATGGTATAAACACACGCCAGAAAAGGTCACAGAAAACGAGAAAGCAACCATACTCTGGGATATGCCAATGCACACAGATAGAGAAATTAAGGCAAATAGACCAGATATAGTTGTCAAAGATCATGAAGAAAAAAAAATGCTTTCTAATTGATGTATCAATACCAGCAGATGGCAACGTTTCTCTAAAAGAAATGGAAAAAACTTTCAAAATACAAAGACCTGGAAATAGAGATAACTCGAATGTGGAATTTAAAAACAGAAACAATTCCTATCATAGTAGGTGCCTTAGGTATAATAAAAAAATATTCAGACAAATACATAACAAAAACACCAGGACTTACAAATATATATAACATACAGAAAATTGCACTACTGCGTACTGCACACATTCTACGCAAAACACTTTCAATACAGTAAACATAAGAGCACCACAGCAAACCTCAGAACATACCCAAGGCGCACAGAGCTGCGCTCGGTAATGAAGTGAAAGCACGTTATAAAAATAAAACTACTGAACAATAATACTAATGATGATGATGATGATGATGATGATGATGATGGGAGGAACATGTTGGGAGTAAAATAACCTGGGATGAGATAAGTGGGTGGAGCACATCCCGGCTAAGTTTTCTTATTCGTTCGTCCTATGATATTTTGCCAACACCTGCAAATCTAGTAAGGTGGAACGCCTCCGAGAGTGACATGGATATGCGGAAAGATCGGAACACTGAAGCATATTCTTTGCAACTGTTCACTAGCACTGAACAGATACGCATGGAGACACAACATGGTCCTAAAGGTTATGCTATAAAGAACCAAATTGATCTCAACAACATCGTAAAAAACCGTTGAAAGTACCAGCTAGAGATTTCGTTACCTTCGTGCGCTCAGGACAGCGGATCCGTTTCGAGAACGAAAGCAACGAACTTCCTGTGAGCGATGAAAAGCGGAGCAGCTATTGGGTGGTGACTGCAGATTTAGCAAGTTTCCAGGGATTCTTTCCCATCCCAGTTACGAAAAAAAAAACGAACATTTTAATGTTGTGTGAATGAAAATTGTAAATCTAGTTGAGTTAACGGTTCCTCATGAAAATGACATGGACGCCGCTCGGGCTCGAAAGAGTGACCGTTATATCAACCTCCTCGAGGAATGTGAAGTCACAGGCTAGAAAGCGGAGCATTTTCCTAGCGAAGTCGGATGTAGAGATATTGTGGGACACAGTGTGAGACGACTGTAGTTATCGTCATATCTAACTCATCGTAAATACCACCATGACCTATTTCCAGACTACAGTGGAAAAGACTAGCCTCTGGATTTGGATAAAAAAGAGATGATGAACGATGGCTAGAAGAATATTGAGCTTTATTTGATAAACAGTTGATCGAGCAAGCAGGGACCATTCACTTGCTGGCTACCTGTATGCAGAGTTCTCGACTGGTAACACTTGTATGTGAAAGTTGTTTGCAAAACATTTGGATAGCACCATAAACCTTCTCGGAAACAATGAATGTTTTTTCTGTGATCAAAACTGGACTCTCAGTAAACAACAAAAACGCAAGATGACCATCACGCAAAAACAGGTTAACGAAACCCTACAAAAGAGAAAAATGCCTTTTCAAAATCGTATATGGTTTCCAAATAAAGTGAAACCACGAAATCTACAACCTGTGAGTATTTGTTCTCTGACCGTAGTCTTCACCATTAGCCAAACAACCAAAATAGTACATTTTACCAAAAAGAACATATTTGACCGAACCATTCACGACAAAACTAATGTGACATCTTCAAAGGTATACTCAATGAACAATTGGATCCTTTTCCCTATGTATATATATATATATATATATATATATATATATACACGCTACAAGATTAAGAGATTCCAACTCCATCAAGCCGTGAAGGTGTAAAAACCACCCAGTACACATTTTAATGGTAAAAATTGTCGCACCACGACACTAAATGTAAGAAAAACAATTTTGTCTCTTTCTCTCCTTCTTTTCCTCTTTTTCGCCACTTTATTTAATTAAAATTCAATATTACTCAACTTTCAATAATATACATTTTTTTAATGATCCTCACCAGACATTTACACTGAGATTAGTGTCTGTCCCTGTAAAACTCATTTCAATTCCTTTGAACAATTCAACATTTGATGGTTTAAACATGTTTGTTGAATTTTTACCTTGTGACGTTAAACTCTCCTAACACCTTTACATATGTACACATATATATATATATATATATATATGTGTGTGTGTGTGTGTGTGTGTGTGTGTGTGTGTGTGTGTGTGTGTGTGTGTGTGTGTGTGTGTGTGTGTGTGTGTATATGTGTGTATGTGTGTGTGTGTGTGTGTATACACACCACTGATAAGCCAAAAAATGGTCAAAACTAGTTTGATATGTAGATAAAACTATTGATAAACGCCTACAGTTTTTTTACATTCAAGTACATTTTCAAACCATAAAACAAATATTCTGTTGTGAGTGTGGGTGCACTTCCCACACTGGGTAATTAAAACATCATTCTATGTCGAGAAATGTTTCTTATAGCATATACAAACAGGGTAATAATGTTTATGCATATTTCTGAAACAAAATGAATGAAATAGATGAAACTGCATTACAATACCATTAGACTATTGTGCCAGATAGTGTACAAAAAAACTTTTAAAATGATGTTGGTATTATTTTCATTAATGTTTAATGATCAATTAAAGCGAATGCAATTTCTAAATAACCTGTAACATTTATAAACAACTCTGTTAATATTATTACTATATTATTTAGCGTTCCACAAACAATATGTTAATATTAGAGATCGTAAATTATTGATATTTGATCTGAAATGCGAATTACCTGGTTATAAGATAATCATTTACATGAGTTCATGGGAATAATTAGCACAATAGGAAATCTGTTGAAATTGCATGAAATCTGATTAAAATTAATTAATAACAATTATAAATTCCTCATATTATGAAAATCTAAATACTGAACAAATGAGAAGGTTTCAAGTCAATCATGTAATAGTGACATTAAATTAAACATCTTTCCTGCAGTAAAAATACATTTTTGTTTGAACATCGCAGTGGGCTGATGAAATAGACTGAATGTAAAAATGAACGTTTTACAATAGTATTGTATTTTGCATTCAGATACAAAATTCATGCCAATTGTTTTCTCATCATTTGATGATAGACAACAAAAGCCCTGGATCAGTTAGAAATAACCATGAGTATATTACTGTGGTATGATATTGGTCTTTTAATGAAAAGAACTAAAATGATTTGTTTGAAGATGAGACACAAAGTAATGTAAGTAAAATAAAGACTGCGATGCCTTTATAATGCCTGTTTACATATAGCAACTTCAAGCATACCGTGAGGGAGGTGTTAACAGAAATTTTAGAGTACCAGGGAAAATGTTTGACCTCTAAATTTTACATTTTTAGTTTCTATTCTATTCAGGTGAATTTGACTCTTAATTCTGCTTGACGTTAATTATTGGGATTCACAGAAACGATTGTTTTTACCTTTATATTTTCTTCGTATAGTTAAAATATAAATATATAAGTCAGAAGAAAGAAACCAAACAATATAATTAAGATGAAATAATACATTTAGATTTTTTCCAGATAAAAGATATACTGAAGTTACTTTCTGCTATTGTAATTATGACTACAGTATTTTTATATACATATATGTAAGGTAAATTTGATATTGAATTGCGTGACATTTTATAAATAAACGAAGCAAGATTAAAAAATGAAACTAATAAACTCATTATTTGCCTGCTGAGCACGATATCATGCAACATTGCTTGCAAATACATAACACAAGTCTTTCAAAACTTAGTCGATCAATTTGATTTAAAATACATCGTTCATGGTGATTAGGACTGCATTTGTTCATTCTCATCTACTGTCATAATACTAACAACCTAAAATATTCATTTTAGACGAAGTAATATTCCTGAGAAGATATATCCGCAATAATTACTACCTATTTGGAGCGTCACATTTCATTAACTTATATTTTACTGGAATGTATAATGTATGAAGGAAGATAATTGTTCAATTACACGAGTTATTGTCCATATCGAAAGAAATACTTTATTCAAAGAGTTACACTTTTACCTGTACTAGACATGTAATCCGTCGTTTACTTATAAATTCGTACATGCAAATTAATTGCAAAGATGAGATGCATTTTGTATTTTGGGTTTGTAACTTAAAATTGATGACATACATCAGAAACAAACTGATAAGGTACGAACTAAAATCAGAGAGCTTAGCTAGTCTTTAAGACCTTTTGGAATTAACAAAAAAATCTTTCACGTAGCAACTACCAATGTTAAATGAAAGACTACATATGAATTTATCTAGTACTAGATACATTAAAATTTAAAACAGCATCGGATGTTCACGGTTAAGCTGCTTCATATATTTCTATTTCTGCTGAAAATCTGAAACAAATATCATTTTCAAATTACCTATATTATTTTTAAAATTCTAAAATTATGTAATATCTACTATGCATAAAACGATATATACTATGTCATCATTAGTAAGAACACCGCATTTTCCAAACAACGGCTAGTATTTTATTAATTACTACAGAATTTATAAACAGTGAAATACATATTTCAAACTGTTTGACGAAAATTTCATGTTCAATCGTTCTATTTCTGAATTGATTTGAAAATGAATTGTTTCATTCTTCAAAACCTGAAAGGAAATAATGTAAGTGTAGCACAAGGTATCTTTATAATCACTTGTGTTAAATAATGCGGAACACTATCCAAATATACAAGGAAATTGCTAAAAATTATAAACAACTTTTGTTTCATAGTTTAAAATTGTAAGTTTCTTGAAATCGTATTAATGAAAAAACACATTGTAGATCATTTATATATCGTGCAACACTTCATTTTACATTCATTTCATTTGCAGTACAGTGACAATTGTGATGTTGCATGATTCATGTTGCTTTATGTATATTTTCGATTATACATATTGTTTATGCCCATAACCCGGCAGATAAAATAAGGGAGTACATATGTATAATTTATATACTGTGTATCTTGTGTGCTCAAATGGTTGAACAAAGGCTACTGTCAAATTTGGAGCTCCAAGTAGATTATTACCATCTAGTCTACTTCTAGTAGAGTGGTTGAGCATTAGTCTACTTAATACAATTACTACTTACGATATACGCATCTAATGTAGGATATAACAGGATAAAAACTAGTTTATAAAAAATTGTTCTTACATATGTCCGGTCGTTGTCATCATTTAAAAATCTGTACTTTCCAAGTGAAATTTGAAGCGTAACCATCAAGGGTCATCGGAGAACACAGTATTGCAATACGTTACGGAAAACAAATATCATTAGTTGTCCGTAGCGTAATGCAACGTAGTGGGCCTTGACGATCCATTGCGATTAAGCATCCAATTGCACTTGGAACATTCAATGCAATTAACTACAATGATGAAATGTACGAAGGGCATACACACACACGCACACACATACACACACACATATACACACATATATGTATATGCACACACACATTTATACATATATATATATGCATATATATATATATATATATATACATATATATATGCATATATAGGTGAAAATGCAGCTACACTGTAGAGAACCGTTCACTTCGTTGTGAAATCCATTTCTATTGTTGCCAAAGTTGTGATACATAGGAATTGTTGAAACAATATAACATATAGTTTTATTTTCTTTACTGCTACCACCTGGGTACGTTCAATAGCAGCACGACTTCTGATCTACTTAGTGAAATTGATACCCATAGTGATTCTGATTTAGCTAATGCATCACAAATCCATGTCAACGTTATCAAACTTTAGTACCTATTGCAATGTTTATGCAATAAAGCAATGAGGAAACATTATTCTTCCTGTAGGTAAATTATGATGCATTAAACAAATTATGACAGCTATCATTCATTCCGGAAACTCCGAATCTGATATATTCGATTTAGTCCGTAGCTTGGTGGTTGATTACAAGCATCTGTGAATTGGAGATCTTTCGGTCCAGTTATCTTGTGTACGGAAACTTGGATACCTGCTTCCCAATAAACTCTTTAAGCATTGCAAAATATAATGTATGAATCTCTTGGATTCTTTGACTTCACGACGATATTAGTCGCGATAGTTTGATATTTTGAAAGAAATTTATCCTTACTAAATACAAAAGAAATTTATTGAAATTGTACACACTCATTGCAACGTTTTAGCGCACATTTTTGCACACTTCATACATTTCTATGGTTCTGTTTTAGCATTTTGTTTTCATACATGTACGTCAGACTCTCTTTCTAGAATTAGAAGTTTCCTTTATAGGGTGCTTGATAGCATATGAACAACCATGAGATAAATTACTACAAAGTTCTTCAGAAATTATTACCGTTGAATGTATTACCGTTGACTAATGACTATGTTACACACATTCTATTTAACCAACTGTTTATACGAGCAATATCCAAAATTGCATAACAAAAAACGCATTGGCCATCGTCTACTGCTTGTTTTGACTTAATTAAGACTCGCTATATCTATTTCCTTGTTGCTACCTTCAGTGTCTTATATATCACCGTTCTTTTCATTACATTGGTTGTTACTTCCACAGGCGGTGTTAATTTCAGTGTATTTCCGTCTCTTTCCAGCAACTTCTCGAATTCTTTCATTTTTCGAGGTTCAACCTTTACTTCTCGTACCTCCATCGTTTCCACGTCTATAGCTTTTTGACTTGCAGCTGCATAACTGTGGTCACCTTCAGGCGTTTTCTCTATTTTTTCTACAATGGGAAAAAAACAACACTTCAAAATAACAGTAGCAACAATTTGAACAGTAACGATCAAACAAATACTTAACACTATGTCTTACGTCTAACATGACAAAAAACAACTCAAACCACCTTGGACACAAACCTCCGCCAAGGCAACATCAACGTCCTCTCAACGATTAGCCAGAACAAGCGGTATACTTAAATTAAACCATTTTCTTATAATAGCTTGTGTGCACCAAACCTTTTCCAGGGACATAAGTCGTTCTATTTTCTCTTTCTTTCCCTTTGTGATGATAGGCGGTAGGACTTTTGTTCCACCATGATGAATTGCTAAAATACAAGTATCACTTGCACTTTCGTAACCCAATGAGGCAACGTGGATAGACGAGGCACCTGTCTGTTCAATTGTTGCTTTAGATCCTTGGTCCATAAATACTGCAGCCTCATCTATAGCAATTATATTGGAGAGGTTGTATTTAGAAAACCTGAAGCTATCAGCGAAGGAGTTGAATGCAAGTGCACGTTGGCTCACCTCAGAATCCTCCAGCTTAAACAGTGTTGTCGAACGTCTTAGAGAGAGATCATATCACCGAAGGAAGTTATCCAAACATTTAGGCGATGTTCTAAATATCTCTGAAGTATACCCAAATGTGGTGTCATTGCAAGATCTAATTCTTGAATATCTACCCTGCGTACGACCAAAGACATTGTTCTCCTATCAGAAATCCATCGCGTGGTGTTATCTTCCAGCTCCGAAAATAACGGTTGTCGACCTCATCCACATTTGCACTTATTGGCACTTTCATCCTCCACCTGTCTGCTGAGATCATCGTAATGTGCTCACCATTTTCGAACCATTCGGGGATCCAAAATCTTCTCCTTACAGAAAACCGTAAGATTCTTGTAATGTTACTCCTCCACAATTCTTTTCTTGTACTCCACGGAATAACTCTTTCTTTTTGCATTCATTTTGCCTGGGAGACAAGGGAGTCAAGCTAAGGGAGTCAATTCCGTACATGCGTGCTTAGGGCAGACTTCAGCCAAGCTGCGGTAATTAGTTTATTTCGCGAACATGACATGGTCTTGCTAATAAGCCGATGCATTTTTGACTAGGTCTTATTTTCGGGGTAGAGCTTATATTAAAACATCCTGAAAAATCATGGTTGGTCTTATTTTCGGGGAAACACGACACTTTCTGTTATAAATGTTCCCTACATAAACACAGATCTTTGAGACCTCTCTCCCAATGGTGCTACCGAGTTAGTGAAATCCTAGCGGGTGTCCTTCAATGTGACACATTGGCACCGTATCTTTTCATAAACGTTGAAAATTATGTCATTAGGGAAGGCATCGCTATTGAACAAGGTGAAGTAGAGCTGAACTCATCAAATCTGATATATTATACATAATTTGCCAATGACATACCACATTTATCAAATACCACTGATCAGGATCAAGGACGTTTTTATAAAATCAAATATTCCGCCAAGAAAGTTTGGACTACACAAAATGTTATGAATAGGATAGAAGTATTGTTCACACTAAATACAAAATGGAGAAGATGATTCTCTAAAAAGAACAAAATTGAAATGGCAAGAAAGGTGCAAATTGGTAAGTGCTTGGTACCTATCTGGCCGGAAATATCGTACATGGCCAGGGGTGCCAAATATTCTACAGTGGAAGTGCGATTCCCAACAGAAGGAAAAGCAAGGCAACACACCGTGGCCTCCATGAAAACAGAGGAAATTATATTACGACCATCTTAACTTGGAAGGGGTGTTTCTAGGGTAAGGTTAGAGATGTCACCAGAGGTAGATGTTCCCTGCCTAGTGGCAGCGATAACAATGGGCTTGGAGGAGAAAATATCGATCCTCCAAGCCACGAAAACAACAACGCAGAACTGGCTGTGGCAGGGACCGGAAATGACCATCGAGGCTGCACCGAAGATTTGGAAAACATCATCGACACCATTGTGGCGGGTGATAAGAGATTGAGTGTTGTAGTGGATGGCAGAAAGCCACGCTGCTACATGTGAGGTCAGAAAGGCCACATAAGAGCGGAATGCCCTCCACCTCTCGCAAAGGCAGAGGTTGTCCGAACGGTAGTGAGGGAAACCCACTTCCAACTATTGTGGAATCGAATGATGGAGAATGCGAAGAGGAGTCATGTGCGACGGAACAGAAGGGCAAACAAGTGGAGGAAGAGACAGCAAATGGATGGAATAAAGTCGCCAAAAGAAACAGAAAGAGGAGGAAGCGAAACCACACCAGTGATGATGACCCCACCCCACACATTCCTTTCCCTTCCCTTCCCCTCGGACACCAGTTCTCGACCTGCCCCACCAATCACTGAACTCGACCCTGACCACAACCCTAGCACTACAGACACATAAGCAGACACGCAGGAACCCCGAATCCCCCAGCCCCCACCATTTGAAAAGAGTTGTGTTATAGCTTTCAATGAACTGAATAATTTGCTGATGAAGGAAATAAACAGATTTAAAGACATTGTGAAAGTTGATTTTCTTTCAATGAATTGGGAAGCCTACATTTGTTTACTGCAAAAATATATCTTGCAAAATGGATAATTCCTCAGAGCTGAAAGTTGAGAGATTCACAAGTTTCTTAGAGGAGAGGATTACCGATACTGATATGAATTATATGTAAAGAGAGTGAAAAGGAAACGGAAAAAAAAACAAGCGAATAACCAAACCGTAAATGAAAATGGAAACCAAAGCGAAGACATAACAAACACAACTGGATTTTAAAGGATAAACTCTGCGACGGCTACTAGTGCGTCAAAGGAGAATGTGCTACGTTCTCAGTTAATCTAGGATGTAGGTTTTTTTCGCAGCCTGGGGTCGGATTGGAAACAGGGACGTCTCCTTAACGACCTTAGGTCGAATTCTTTAGATATGATAGCTGTCACTGATACCAGACTGGGTGAATTGAAGGCTTTTTCGCACCCCCTAAATGACTACGAGAAAGAGGTTTCTCTATGTCAACCTGGAGGTGGAGGGAGACGCAGTTCTGCTCAGGGAGACGCTCAATCTAGAAACTACAACAATTTTTGTTGAACCAGACGGCAGCTTGGTCCTCATTGAAGTGAGTCATAGAAGTAGTAAGACCTTCAGGATGGCGGCTGTCTATACCACGTGTAGGAATGGACACTGATGTTATCAGAAGCCTAGATAATTTTCTCGGTACGTCAGACAATTTAGTGATGGTAGGGGACTTCAACGTTATCTGCGATATACACGTAGATTGCGTTGGCTCGAATCCTGACAGGAGAGGAAACTCTTGCTTCAACGATCTGTGAAGCCTTCAGGAGTCGGATTAGGCAGTTAGTGATAAGAGCATAGCCGGATTCATTATTAACAACAAATGGTGGTATGCACACAAAAGAGCCGTTAAAAGTGAGTCTATTAGATTCAGCAAAAAAAAAAAAAAAAGAAGCTAAGCAGAGAAATAGTGTAGAAAGGGACTAAGTTAAAGCACTAGAGGAGACAATGTGATCTGGCTCTGCACCCTGAGTGCTGGCTGCGAGGATGGTAAACACGATTGTAAACACGACGTTTTCATGGTCAGAGCAAAGTTACGTGCAATTTGCCAAGAGGAAATCGACTCTGCTGGACGGGTTCGTGTGGTAGAGTATCAGCGTGGCAACGACGCCACATCAAGTTCTTTGACGGACCAAATGAGCGAACGGTAAACGAACCCGATGTGATGTGTATGGTATTTCATGAGCATTTCGCTCAGCTGTTCGGAGGGCTGCAAGGGACCGGATCTTAGGGAGGACCTCAAAACGTCTTCGCCAGTCTGCCGTGCCACTTGGGCCGGAGCGCGGAATAATGTGAAAGGCCGATCAAAGCCTCGGAAGTGGAGGTGTCATTGTCAGATTTTGGCGGGGACAGGTCACTGTGTTGCGATGGTCTCCACTACGAATTTTATTATATTATGCCCCATATGTTAGGGCACCTACTAGCTTGCGTTTTCACCAAATGGAAGCAGATTGCGAGTATCCCGACATCTCTGAACCGGAGGTGGTTGTGCTGCTCAAAAAGGACTCAAGAGAGGGGCATGTAATCGGCAACTGTAGACCCAAGACTGCTTCACACAAATTTGAGAATTTAGGCCAACTTAATAGTGAAAAGGTTGGTGAGGGTCGTGCGTGGACACGTGGGGGAAGCGCAAACTTGCGCCATCTCCGGCAAGTCTGTTCGCGACCACCTCCACTTTATACGCTATACCTTAGAGAGGATTTTAAAAATCGTGACAAGGGTAGGGCGTTTAGATCAATCCAAAGACTTTAATAGTGTAGACCATCGTTATCTGGAAGCGGTCTCTGCGTCGGCGGTTTTGGCCTTCCGTGCCTGGATCAATGCTTTATATAGCAATATCAAGTCGGTAGTTCGGATAAACAGTTTCTTTTCGGAGACTTTCTGCATCGAGCACTCGGTACATCAAGGATGTCCATTCTCGACCCTGCTGCATGTATTGGCCCTCGAGCCACTACTGCGGAAACTGGAAGTTATGAGTGGTGTTCCTCGAGATCTAGGGCGTGGAAGATTGGTTATGGTGTATGCGGACAACGTGAAGTTAATCGTATCCAGGGACCACGAGAAAGAGCGTTAGGGAAGCCATAATGTATTACGAAGCGGTGGAAGGAGCAACATTTTACTTGGATAACTTGGTCGACGTGCAGCTCGGCACCTAGAAGGATAAGTCGATATCGTCCAAAAGCATTGTCAGACGCTGGACAGACGGACCGGTGAAAATGCTAGTGGTCTGGCTTGGTCCAGGCCTCCAGAGACAGAGAAGATCTGAGGTGCTGTTGCGAGCATGGTGGCTCTCTTAACCCAGACTTGGTCCGAGTGGAGGCTATGCCCGAAAGGGAGGGCGGAGATCGCAAATGTGTTTATCGCAACTGTAATTACCTACAGCCTAACCGTCGTGCCTTATTCCAATTCGTGACTGAACAAGATAGAACGTATGCCTTCTCGCTTTCTCTGTCCCAAACAACAGCTCCATGGTGGGTTAGGAATGCCGTGGCTAAAGATGTGCAGGTATGCGCTGAGGCATCTACCTGGATGGTGGGCACGTGTCGTTCGCGTTCGTCAAACTGATGCTGACCAGGTTCACTTTGTTTGGTGAAATGGAAACGTGGATCAAGCGTAGACCAAGATTGGGAGCTGGACAAGAAGAGTGTCGTCAGGCGCTCGTGCTTCTCTCCCGTACGAGTAACGCCAGCAGCGGAGGTAAGACCTCGGCATTCTATATAGGTTTGGTAGAGGGCAAGTGTGATGAGGGTCTAGAGGAGACACTGGACTTCAATGATAGTCATGTTCCCAAATTTCGAGCAACGGACTATGGACGGCTTCTCCATATCCCTGGTTAGGCAGTGTTTCGAGGTGCCTTACCAGTTCGTGATAAACTCTCTAGGCACTAGAGTTTCGACTACGTGCCCACGATGCAAGTAAAACATTGAAACTGTTCTGTACGCAATCGTGTAGTCTCCGAGACTCGGAATTGTGGCTTTACACCGAACAACTGCTGTCATAACTAGTAAGAGTACAGCTGTCAAACGAGTCGATCATCAAGATCGTTCTGCCACCTTCTCTAAGCAGACATCAGCAGGTCTGTTTTCTAGCCGTAATGGCTATGTCAAAAGAGGTGGTATGGAAGAGGCGTGTGAAAGGTATTATGGCAGACGCCTTCATCTCCGGCCGTGAATTGGTAAACTTCTTTGTATTTTACCTGAGAAGTAAAGTACGGTTGGATAGGAGATGCCTGCCGGCCAGCAAAGATGTTAAAAGATGGAAGGTTGTCTGAATGCTGTGTGTGAAAGGGCCTGTTTGAATGAGAACGTACAAGGATTCTAAAGCGGTTCAGAATAGGAATGTGGTTGGTGGGTTCGAACCGATTCCACACTCCTGGTTGTTATCTCATTCGTAATTTATACTGTCATATATTTTTAATGATGTGTACTCATCATTTGTTAATTCATTCGTGTAAGTCCATGACCCTTTTATGTCCTGTACTGTCTGTTCAATGTCAAACTTGTATAGCTTTTGAAAAATATATTCGTAATTTGGACGCATCAGGTATGACCCGATTGTCAGCAGTGCAGAGAGAACAAGCTATCAGCCGTCTGCAGGCAGGGCAACGTGCACTGGTTGTTACGAAACCTTACACTACCCATGTCAGCATTAACTATCGCCTGCAACAGCGATGCATCAACACCAACAGCACAACACACCGTGCCAGCAAAAGGCTCCCCAAGGTGACCAGGCCGGCGCAGGATCGCTTCGAATACCTGCAATACTTTCGTTATCGCTTCAGACAGGCAAGCGTGACAGCTCGGAAGATCATTGGCACTGGACAGCGACCCATCAGCGGCGACCCGGTACGACGACGACAGGCCACCAATAACCTGCTATGCCGTTGTCTGCTCGAGGGCCTATCCTTACCACCCACCACCGTCAGGTATGACTAAAGAGGGCTATACAGCACATTGGCGGCATCAACAATAGAGGTCGATAGTCGTTTCTCGTGAGAGCCGGCTCTGCTTTTCCAACTCGGAAGGCAGAATGAGGGTGTGGCGTAGGAGGGAGTGAACGCTACAGAGACGCATGTGTTATGGAGAGAGACGCGTGGAGTGGCCAAAGCATCATGGTTTAGGCTGCTATAGACCTTCATCAGAGAATTAGGCGCCATGTGTCCAAAATGCTGGTGCAGGCAAAGGGAATGGTATCATAGCGCAGCCCTACGTTGACCAGATCCTAAGACCTTACATCGTCCAGATACGGAATATCCAGGTGGTCCCAAGGCCGAAAAGTCATGTGAAATTTCAATCAGCTTTCGTCAGGGTGTGGACACAGGTGTCAATGGCTGCTGTAAACAACTTCATGCACTCCATGAACCGATGATGTATGGCCATTTTGTACATCCTAGGAGGGCATACATTTGGGAAGATCTTTAGATTCAATAATTCTCTGCAACTGTCATGTCATTAAAGTAAAATCGCCTTATTGTCGAGAGAATTTTTGAAGATTTCTTGAAACTTGAGTTTGTCTCCCCTTCTCAAGTGAATCTTATCTCAATTGCCACTTCCTAATTGCGATATATCCTGTAAAGGCGGAGATAATGCTAATAAATCAAAAACTTTTCTTCTATGGTATTCTACATACCTGTATTTGTCTATGTAAGAGTACGTGTCCTTGTGTATATGATTATGTGTGCGTATGTATAGATGTGATAGTGCCCATATGTGCGTGTGTATATATATATATATATGAATTATTTTGCATCTGTGTATGTGCTTTGGTGATTCTGTTCCTTTCTGGTGTTTCTGCGTGTCTGTGTTACTATGTCTCCATTATAAACTTGCAGCGACTTGGTGTGTATTATTGTATTCTCGTGTGTGACATTAACGCCATAAAATAAACTAATGCCACCGATGTTATTTTTCTCGCAATTCATTCTGTTTTTTTTTTGTTCTTTTTTTGTAAATGTCAGAATAAATTGGTGGAACTAGAAAATAATATTCCAATACCTCACAAACACGCGCTTATGATAATAGACATACACCTGTCTATATAACATACACAGATATTTGCATACAAGCCCACATACATATACAAACGCACAAGTACCTGTGCAAGTATAAATATATGTATGCATATATGTGTATATGCATATATATCTATGTGTATATGTATGTATGTATGTATATATATGTTCGCATGTATGTATGCATATATATATATATATATATATATATATATATATATATATACAATTAAACCTTGGGAGAGGCATTATGCCGGTAATAAACACACGCACTGGTTCAGTCCTTTATTAATTTATATAGTTTTTTGTTAAATTATTTCATTGCACTCTTGCAATCTCTTCAGTAACTTGTCTCTCCAAATGGAAGTGGAGAGACAAGTTACTGAAGAGATTGCAACAGTGCAATGAAATAATTTAACAAAAAACTATATAAATTAATAAAGGACTGAACCAGTGCGTGTGTTTATTACCGGCATAATGCCTCTCCCAAGGTTTAATTGTATTTCTTTCAACACACGTATCCACATCAAGAATCTTGCACACGAAATACACATACGAAATATATATATATATATATATATATATATGTATATGTATGTGTGTGTATATGTATACGTATGCATACACACACACACATATATGGATATGTGGATGTATGTATGTGGGTGTGTGTATGTATGTATATATAAAACACTTGAGTTATTTTTCTTTTATATATACACATGTATATGTGTATATATATGTATATATGTATATATGTATATGTATATGTATTTGTATGTATGTATGTGCATGCGTGTGTTTACGTATGTATACATGTATGTATATGTATATTCGAATCTGTTTATTTGATTAGGTAATAGGCGTAGATGTATAGCTATGTGTATGTGCATGAATATATTTCTATTTATACATGTGTGTATATGTAGATGGATACATATGTATATACGGGTGCACATGTGTATGTATGTGTATATGCGCATATATACATATGTATATGTGTGTGTGTGTGTGTATCATTATGCATGTATATGTGTGTGTTTGTGTATGTGTATTTATGTATGCATGTACGCTCTTACACATTGATTGGTATGTGTTGTCCAACCCACTATCCGGCAGCGTCCAATTCTCTAACGGTTTTTTTAATGAATCAAGTCATAACCTTATCCATCTATTGTTTTCATAATCGGTCATAATGTCTTACGTTTAAGATGATTCCCATGCTTTCCCTGATGAGAAGGTTACAATTTTAATATGAAAGTTCCTATGGATCACACAGGTTGTAATCCTTTGAAACATATGTAGGAATAAAGTATGCAATTATAACATGCGTTTTCTCCAATCCTTAAATTCGTATATATATATATATATATATATATATATATATATATATATATATATATATATATATATATATATATATATATATCTATATATATATATATATATATATATATATATATATATATATATGTATATTATATATATATATATATATATATATGTATATTTATATATATATATATATATATATATATATAAATATACATATATATATATATATATATATATAT
>NC_142930.1:38293223-38318223 GCF_046866305.1 Octopus bimaculoides | reverse complement strand
TTTCAAAATATTGGGTTTTTCTATAGCTACCAGTTAGGAGGTAAAATTGCATGACTTCCTTTGCGAGACGGTGCGGCAAAGTTTATTATAGATTCTTCTGACAGTCTGATACGCCCTACATGCAGCAACAGATGTTCGACATAACTCCGCAAATCAGCAATGAGAAGAAAATGGAACAAGCGCATGTAAAACGGCTTCGTCGCTCGATACGCAACTCGGACACTTCCGGCTGACAATAATAAATGACGACAACAATGAAATGTCTGTTCCAAGAGTATTTTTTCCAAATGTTTTTGCTAATTTATATTACAACGTATCTGTTTACTACAGTGCTAATTGTAACAAATCCTGGTGCCTTCGATAATGATTCTATCGTATTTTAGAATAAGTTCTAGGCTTACAAAGAATAAGTCCTGGGGTCGATTTGCTCCACTAAAGGCGGTGCTCCAGCATGGCCGCAGTCAAATGACTGAAACAAGTAAAAGAGTAAAAGAGTAAAGAGTAAAGAGAGAGAGTTCAAATATGCTACAAAATACTAGGCAGCATTTTTAAAATGTTATTTTCTGTGCTGAAATGCGCAACAATTCCTCCCTGATTTTTACAGTGACATGTTGTTTATTTTATTTTTTTTAATTTTTTTTTTTTGAGTGAACTCAGAATCTCGCTCTATTGCTCTCCAGCGCCTGAAAAAGGGCTAATGGAATGTTGTGAATTATTCCCAAATATGAGAGAGATGGAAAGCGTGCATGTGACAGAGTGTGGGAGGTGGTGTAATGTCTAAATGTGAGCAAATTAAATATGCATGTGTATGGGTGTGTGTGTGCGTATGTGTGTATGTGTGTGTATGCGTCGCCATGAACGGTTTGTGTTTTTAAACGGAATGTATTTTTTCTGATGTTATATCTGTTCCTGAATGATGTGTAAAGTAATTTTGATTTAAGCATCTTAATGAATTCTTTATACTGAAATATATATTGAAGAAGATAAATATGTTCTTTTGAATTTATACGTTTTTGCGTCGTAACTCCTTTATTATTATATATTTATTTATATATATATATATATATATATATATATATATATATATATATATATATATATATATATATATATATACATACACACATATATACATATACAGACAAGCACCAGGGACACACGACTACATGAACTAAAGGATACACTCATTACCATGAACTATCAACCATCACTAATTGATATAGGCTTTCAATGTGCCCTACATCTCAACTTCCACGAACTCAGACATCTCAAATTAAAGAAGGGTGTACAATGATATTCTATGAAAAATCTCCTAACACAAGCCTAAGTACGCTCGACAAGAACACTGAAGCCGTCAGTAAAAAAATTGCGGTAGACCTAACTGTGTGATATGCATCAACCTAATTGAGGGATCGGAGTTCTCTTTCAAACAGAGTCAACGTTTTACAGTGAAAAACAAGTTCACATATGCTTCAGAGAACCTAATATATGTATTAACTTCCTCTGGTGTCGAGAAACCAAAAACACTCTACGTCAAAGGATGGCTCAACATAGATCCTAGATCAAAATTCGGGAGCACAGAAAAATTGACCTTAACGCGCACATCGACATTTGTGACATTATCAGACAACCCAGCTTCGGAATTTCCCCCACCTCTATAAATTCAGGGACGATGTGTCCTGTAGTCAGCGCATTTGGAAGGATTCATATTTTATCACAAAATATAAACCCCCTTTTCAATGCCTTAACCACAAATGGCACTATTACAAAGGCATTACAATAATACACACGCAAATATTAAAAACGATATATTCAGAACAGTCTCTAGACATGAATTTATTCAGAACAATTCCAATCACTACTATTACAAACACAACAGGTCACTTTTAGATAACTTGTACATTTAAGAGGAATCGAACAACATCCCACTACTGTCATACCACTCCCGTGCTTTTATTATTCTTCCTCTTCTTTTCGCGTGCCATCATCATCTACTACTACTACTACTACTACTACTACTACTACTACTACTACTACTACTACTACTACTACTTCAGCTACTACTGCTGCTTTAACAATCTAGACCAAGATCTCATATCAAATATTAGGACTGCTACTAACTGCTACCTGCTAACAAGCCCTCTCAGGAGTAAAAGAGAGAGAGAGAGAGAGAGAGAAAGAGAGAGAGAGAGAAAAAGAGAGAGAGAGAGACAGACAGACAGACAGACAGACAGACAGAAAAAAGAGAGAATCCATTACAACTGTTGGAAAAAAAACATCAACTAAATAACGAAATCAAATAGAGGTTATCTTCATTACTTAGGAAAATAACCAGAGATGATGATAGAAAGAGAATCCTACAAGATCTCGAAAAGTCATGCATGAAAGAATTTGAAATGGAGAAGACACGCCAGATTAAGAATTTTATGAAACTCAAAGTTGAGAGAATGAAGACTGACGCCCGTCACCCACCTGTGAAAGCAGTACTTAATGTAAATAGTCGACATCTAGAAAGTTCTGAAGAAACAGCGCTGACAAAGGTCTCAACTTTGCGACAACCATCAAGCGCATTCCATACTTGGACATAACTCCCCTATTGAAGTGATAGTCATAAAGATACCAAAAGCTCAGGGAGATTAACAAAGGTGGAAAGTGAGACAGGTACTACAAAAGGCGAAACTTCCCAAACCAAATATCACTGAGGAAGAAACGTCTGCTATCAAAAGAATACAGAGTGACAATTCCATCATAATATTTCCAGCAGACAAGGGGAATGCTACAGTAGTGATGAACAAGTCTGACTACTCGGCAAAACTTATAAAAAAGTTATACAGCAAAGTAAAGGAAGACTCTGCTTGACAACAGGGAGGAAGTTGTCACATATCTTGACCAAGAACAAGGATCCCTTTACACCATACAAACAACTGACTCAACTTTACAGTAAACTACAACACATGTACGGTCTTCCTAAGATTCACAAGAGTGTTATTCCATTAAGACCTATAGTAAGCTGTAGAGATTCGTATGAGAGTGCAACGCGCCGCAGGGAATCGAATTCACGACCTTACGATCGTGGGCTGAATATCCTAAACCCTTTATAACAGTGGAACTGTATTGTTCATACAATTTTACACATTTACTTCTCGCTTTTACAAATTAATCGTTTACAAAATTATTTCAATATTGATTATCCATCTAGTGGTTTGATCTGCTACACACTCTAGAAATATTAACAGTGGTCAAGTTAGTTTAGCTGAAATCTTTAAATCCATAAAACCAGACCGGATATGTTTCAACTCACCTTTGAAAAACACACTTTTTAAACCATACACGAATAATTTTTTGTTTCCGTTTTTATCAAAGATATTTCCCTTTGATCTATGAACTAATCTATTTCTGGGAAAAGACTGGAATTCATATCTTCAAACTTAATATACTTTATATCAAAGGCTCTCACGTTTTGAAATACTTTCATGACTTCACATAGTCACACAGTCACTACTGCCTATCTACCTACTACTGGTCTCTTACATTATATATATATCCTCACTACTGTTGTAATTTTTACCAATGGCGCACACCGTTTTAAGTATAAATAAACTGCCTGTATGTGTAATTTTATATATACTTAAAACTAAAGCAATAAAGCAATCGCCACGCAGACGAGAAAAGCAACAAAATCCTTTTACATCAAATACAGCCACTTTTCTAATAAGAAATCAAATCTAGGGTAATATCGATATAGAAGACGTACATTAAAAGAGCAGGGTAGTTCACGGTTGGAATGTCTCTGCTAAATGGAAATTTTATGTTCAGCCACTCTTATTGCATCTTCGTCTCTAAGGTGGAGAAACCTCAGATTTAGAAAATACAGTTAACAAAACGTTTCATGTTATACAAATTAGTGCCCACCCAGAATATTCTGAAACTCCACCAGGCACCAATATCTGGCGAAGGGCCTGCACCATTATCTAGCTTTTCCACAAATGTCGATACAAAGAATTGATTGAACATCCCTTGCTTGGCGTGTTTAACATTTTAAACATAGCCAATGGTATTTTGGCCTGGAAACCGGTTTGAGTTTCTCAAATTCACTGCCAATCCTCGACACAGTATACTTCATATATACAATAATTAGTACACAGCTAGCAAGCAACCTCTCAAAAGTAATTTTCCCCAATCATTCTGTAAAGTTTTAAATACAGTCGACTGTATTCCGATCTGATAGACATTTTGATAAATTCAATTCATGCCATACTTCAGCAGATTATATTCCATACGTACAAAATTTAGTACACTTTTACAAATTTAACCTTTTTTTTTTCTTAAGTCGTAATGTAACTGCGAAGTGGGAACTTCTGTTCGGTAAAGACATTCCTCCGCCTCCTGTTAGTGCTTTAACATACATATACCTGAGCAACAGATCAACAGCAGAATGTGTATTCGGATCACTCAGCCAGCATGTAAAATATTAAATCAAACGACTATATCTTCAAGTATTTATTACCTTAGAAATATTCAGTAAATAATTTCTTTAAGAAGGTGATAGACACCTGAAGCAGGCAATCACACTTTGCACATAGCGTGCATTATTAGAAAAGAAATATACTTTATTTTCAAAGTATATTCTAAATATAATTCCATGTTAAAATCTCTAATCTAACCTGTCTATTTACAAGCTGCAGCGTCTCTATATCTTCGCTTAGAATAGTGAAGTAAATCGTATACAAAAGATAAAATGCAATAATTTAAAAGGAATTTAAATTGGTATAGGTGTCTAGCACATTTAAATATAGAAGGTCAATAGAAAGGCATTGCATAAGAGAGAAATATAGTTTTAGTCGTAATTTACAATATAAACACAGAAAGCCATTATAAATCAATACAAAATATTTTATTCCGTTTTGTGATTTTGTTGGTAATAACGAAGATATATATGCTGTAGGCCATTGTCTGATTTTTGTTCGCAATAAATATACAATAAAAGATAAGACGGTTTAAATCACATCCGAAAATAAGCAAAAGTTCATACTAAAAACGTATTACATATCAATGATGTAAAAATGCCCATCAGTATGATAGACATTGAGTGAGATTGTTATGGAATATGAGAAGTGTATAATAACAGGTATCATTAACAGACACAGTAAGACTGAAATTCAGATTCCACACGTTATTAGTCAAACAGCAGGATATTCAAACCCAAAATTACAGCACCAAAGGAACGTCAGTATGGAAATGTCATACAAAGGGTTCCCTCGTAACCACTTATCCATCATTATGACAGACGTTATAATATATAACATATATAATGACAACACCGTAATAAGTAGGGGGTTCATGTGGCTAATTCCTATGTAAATTTCGCGGCCAAATATTCGGAAAATTTGATGAGAATTGAAGAAGACACTTTGAACAATATAATCCTCAGTGGAAAAAGATCAAAAAGAATGAAACAGCTAGATTAAGAATAAAACTTTGCCATGTAATAAAAACATTTATACAGGGACGTGAAACTACAACGCATTATATTCACAAAAAAATATTAAAGAAGTGATTATGTATTGGGATGTCTCATATATAATGCATGAACTAAATGTTGGAAGGGGACAGGATAAACACCCTGCATGAACTTGCTGTAAAAGCAGATAGTAATTTTGCCTTGTACTTATTCTTAGTGCAAGTTTAAAAGAGTGCAGTTCCATTTTAACAGTTATTTATTCAAATCTGTACTAGAACTAACAAAAACGCATATTCGGCATATTTTGCTTTATGGGTTCAATAAAGGCAACAATGCATTGGAAAGTGCGAGGTATGCAGCATATATGGAGATGGCACAATAAGCCTAAGCTAGTGTCAACGGTGGTTGTAGAAATTCCGAGCCAGAAACTACAGCCTAGAATACGAGCCTCGTCTTGGATAATCTGAAGAGCTCGATGAGGACGTCCTGTGAAACCTGGTGGAAGAAAATCCAATCGTAACTGTTGAGGAACTATCAGAGAAGCTTGGAGTTGATCATTCAACTAGTCATTCAAGGCAGCGCTAGAAGAAAAATGATCTTCTTTGGTTTCAAGACAAAGGTGTTCTTCCATCAAGATAAAGCTTGACCACATACAGCTAGGATGACATTCCAAAGGCTGGAGCAGTTTGAATGGAAGCGATGTACCACCCACCATAGTCGCCGGACATTGCCCCACCTGGTTATCATTTAGTCCACTGTCTTCAAAACCGTTTTGACGGAAAAAATATGAATTCTGTACGCGAGGTCAGAACATCACCGGAGGAGTATTTTTCGTCACGGACAAGTGAATTTCAGAAAAGGAGCCTTGCCAGTCTACCATAGAGATGGAAGAGCATTGTAGAAAATGAAAGAAGAACTTTGTTTATCCAAATTTTGGAGAAAAAAAAAAGAAATATAAAAAAAACACATTGCTTATAGGATTACCCAATATGATCATGTCAAACACATATGAATAAATAGAAATCACAGATCGAATTCTAATAGAAAAGTTGCATCTTTCATGGGAAACAGCTCAATAGAAGAAGACATGCGTGCCGTATGTACCTTACCTCAATTATATTGGTTTATCTTTCTTCAAAGTACATGCTTTGGAATTATGTTGAACATTTTCAAACGGAATCACACTAACGGACAGAGAGACAGATACACACACACACACACACACACACACACACACATACAGAAAAAGAGAGACATGGACAGACATGCAGCGGAAGAGAGAGAGAAAGAGAGAGAGAGAGATAGTCATACATACAGACAGAGACATAGGTATATATATATATATATATATATATATATATATATATATATATGTGTGTGTGTGTGTGTGTGTGTGTGTATGTGTGTGTGTGTGTGTGTGTGTGTGTGTGTGTGTGTGTGTGTATATTGATTTCTATCGATATAGGCAGACGTCAGAACACAAATAATCACGTGCACACGCAGATTTCTCAACAGCCTAATCCTTCCTTGAAGGATGATATGACAAACAACAGCTAATGGACTCTCACACCCAGTTGTTTTACTGCAAGCCTTGACACTAACCAAAGGTATTTCTGAGTTTCTCTTAGTTTCACTTAGACGGAATGTCATCACGTATGCTAATAGATTAGATATCAATAAATGCTACTACTTCGGTCGAGTTTTTACCTGTAAATTTGGATTTTTATCCCTGATAATATTATTATTATTATCATTAGTATTATTATTATTATTATTATTATTATTATTATTATTATTATTTTATATACATACATGCATACATATATATATATATATATATATATATATATATATGTGTGTGTGTGTGTGTGTGTGTGTGTGTGTGTGTGTGTGTGTGTGTGTGCGTGCGTGTGTGTGTGTGTGTGTGTGTGTGTGTGTGTGTGTGTGTGTGTGTGTGTGTGTGTGTGTGTACTTACACATATAGGGTAAACATTAATAATTAATTAATAATTAGTAATAGTAGTAGTTCGGTATGTTAAAAACCATTATCGGTAAAGTTATATAAAAATAATTAAAATTAGGGTTCAGCAAGAATTGCTTCACCACACACTGAAAATTAGAAATAGCAGTCAAAACTACTATTTCTCTATAAAATTATAATTCCCAAACAACAAATACTCGCAACTAAAAAAGCCAAAAAAGAAAAAAAACAACGAATTCACCTGGCTTTGAATACGCGTTTCGGGATTAAAGAGGTGTAAATTATATTACCCGAACTTATTTCCTTCGTCAGTACAGTATTTCAAAATTATAAATCCGAGAATGCTAATAAAAGAATAATTAATTCGATCAGACGGCATCAAAACGATTATCCAAGAATAGCATTTCCTCAAGTAATCCCGCTGAAACGTTAGCACGCCGGGCGAAATGTTTAGCGGGATTTCGTCAGCTGTTACGTTCTGAGTTCAAATTCCGCTGAGGTCGACTTTGCCTTTCATCCTTTCGGGGTCGATAAATTAAGTATCAGTTACGTACTGGGGTCGACGTAATCGACTTAATCCCTTTGTCTGTCCTTGTTTGTCCCCTCTATGTTTAGCCCCTTGTGGGCAATAAAGAAATAAGAAACTGCAGTTTACTATCAGGGATTAAATAAATTCTTACATATATATGGTAAGAACTATAAATCAAAATTATAATTCAAAATTTTAAATCCGAGAATGCTAATAAAAGTGTTGACTGCTATTTCTAATTTTCGTTGTGTGGTGAAACAGTTCTTGTTGAACCTTAATTTTAATTTATATATATTAGCTTGCTTTGTAAAGAGGTAAGGCTGGGTCTTTAACTTACAGATCAAGTCCATATCTATCGAAAAGCATCTTGTGGATATCTTTCTCAAGTCATTTCATTCACTAATTCGTTTCAACAGTCTCTAGCATATCATTTTGGCCTCTTTCAATATTTGCCACACTTGAATCACCACCTAACTACTCCACGGAAACCAGGCATACTTTCATTGATTTCACCTCTCGCTTAAAGGCAAAGTTGACCATTTGTGTGTGTTGAACTCAGAGAAACTGGAGCCAGTACACATAAGCCAATGCATTGTATATATCACACTAACCATCCTGCCACATCGTCTTGTATTGGATATATTTATTTTGAAAAATGATTAGGAAATGGAACTGTCGAGATATATTTGCTAAATTTATTAATTACTTTTGTCAGTCCCTAGATCAGTTCCTGAAGTGGAAATCCTCTGACGAGAAGTATTCATGCAGTAAACATTGTTCACTTTGAGATGGACTTATCGTTACTATAGATCATGTAGTATTTTATAATATTTCGTTTTTAAAGAAAGTTAAATGCGATTTCAGGGAGATACGACAGATTTTCAACCAGTGCTTGTCACCACATGGAGCGTTTCTAATTTGCAATAGTGTTAGTTCTTTATACGTATATCAACGTACAGTTTTCGTCGCCTGAGCTGCCCACTCAGACTGCGCAATAATAGAAACAAAAATAAACTACTACATCACGTAATGGCATTTGTAATTGTAAATTCAGTGAAATATGTTATTCATTTTTACTCTTTACGTCTTTGACTCGTTGTAAACTTAGTTTCCTTGTTGTTTACAAGAAACCAAAGATTCAAACATTTTTATTACAACCATTTAACGCTTACTACAACATTAAAAACTTATATAATAGTATCCCCACCAACGGCTGTTTTAAACTGCCGGATTTAAACAATGGCATCATCGCTGTTGTCATCGGTATCATCATCATCATCACCAGCATTGTCAACTTCGATGTCTCCTTCGTACTCCTCTGTGTCACCTGCATCAGCACCACCGTCATTTCCTCCTCATTATCATGGTAAAAATTATCATTATCATCATCACTTCCAATGTCAGTGTCATTACTATCACAAGAAAAGAAGCATACGTATAATGTTAATGATTATAAGTAAAATGCTACTACTACTACTACTACTACTACTACTACTACTACTACTACTACTCGTTCGCCACATTACGATCCAGTTAGCATCAGAGAATCTCGGCCCCCAACACTATACAGAAAAGAAATGAAAGCTAAATTATATAATACCCGTATTATTCAGCCCAAGAATAACAAATGGAAAGTACGTACTTCAAACTTATTACACTAAAACTACGAATAACAAAACGTGCAAAACCAGTTAACACC
This sequence comes from Octopus bimaculoides, assembly GCF_046866305.1. Taxonomy (NCBI): domain Eukaryota; kingdom Metazoa; phylum Mollusca; class Cephalopoda; order Octopoda; family Octopodidae; genus Octopus; species Octopus bimaculoides. Next base: position 38,308,553 of record NC_142930.1, on the reverse strand, counting down.
ACAAATTAACGCACTAGCACCCTACGAAAATGAGGCCCATCAAAATAAAGGCCGAGCGTTATTCCTCATGTTCCACAAATAAAATTAAAAATGCATAAAGAAACACGTGGGATGTATTTCAATCATTACACGCTTATTTTACAGAAGTGCGAAACCACAGTTATTAAAATCGATAATGAGGCAATATCAACAGTAAATAACATGAACCTGGCTGTCACAGTAATAATAGCCACAGAAATAAATGTGAATTTGTCCAGGATAAATTATATGATATGCGCAGCAGCCTCCGTGGCCAGAAAAGAAGCTAAGCTAGATGCCCCCTAAAACCCATCCAAACAGGAGCAGCACCAGCCAAGCAAACTTTACGGATAAATAATATCCAGACAAAAATAGGAAGTAAGAGAAAGGATCTGTAAATCCTTAATGAAACTAGTAGACAATCAACACTCTCAAGCAACAGGGAAGAGATGGAAAATACTGCATAAATAGAAAATTACAGAACAATGTATACCTGAGGTAAAAGAACAGCTAAAGGAAGATATCCTCGTCAAAGCACAAACAACCCTGCGGTGTGAGAAGACGATAGCAAGGAAAGCCACTTCATGGTAAAATACTGGGTTAAACTACACAGAAGAGAAATAGACATAAGAAAACCCCATCAAAGTTTGAGAAGCTCAGGCCCCATGGCAGCACAATATCAAAGCCTTCCCTCAAGAAATTACCAATAACGTGTAATGAAATGCATTAAGTAATTGCAGAATAGTTGGGGATTGACAAGAAACAATAAATCATATTGACTCTGGCTGCCCAGTCCACAAAGAGTATATTTATAGACACGACGAAGAAGGGACCTATATACACTGGAAGCTAAGCCAACGCTATGGAATAACAAGAGAAAATGACGGTATAGGAACATGCCAGAAAAGGACAACGAATATGAGAAAGCAACCACACTCTGGGATAGGTCGATACATACGGAGGGAGAAATGCTGTACAACAACAAATATGCCGGATATAGTTGTCAGAGATCAGCAAGAAAAACGTACTTTCTAATCGATACATCTATTCCAACCGATGACAAAGTTTCTCGAAAAGAAGCGGAGAAACTTTCAAAATACAAAGACATGGAAGTAGAAGTAATTCTAATCTGGAAATAGAGGTAACTTGAATGCGCATTATGTATGATTAATAAAATATTCAGAGAAATGTTTTTGATGATTATTAATTATCAGCATTAATAACAGCATTAACAAACAAGAGGAAATTTCTCACCACAATCAACATCGCTCTGATCCTCCTCATCGTCACCAATCTTTCGAAACGTCATTATACACAGCATCAGCAGCTGTAGCAGCAATACCGCACGTCCTCCATCATCCACATCTTCGCATCATCATCAGTATCACGATGATATTTACCAGAATCACTATCAAGCTCATTAAAACGGCCAATGCTACCGTCAAATTTATGGTGTACTACTATATTTGACTGCAACCGCTTACTACTATATATATATATATATATATATATATATATATATATATATATATATATATATATATATATATATATATATATATATATATATATATATGTATAAACATATATATATATACATATATAAACATATATATGTACATATATAAACATATATACATATATAAACATATATATATATATATACATATACACACACACACGTGTTTGCATATATATATATATATATATATATATATATATATATATATATATATATATATATATATATACAGTCTCCTTTACAGCCACACCGAATAATATATCAGTAGCAGTTAAAATGCAATTTCTATTAGGTTACCTCATTTAAATGGCTATGTAAACTTTGAATTGTTCCACACATATATACAGTGCAACTTTAAATTCAGCATTTCTCAAATAAAGATTCTTGAATTGTTTCCTTTTTTTATTCAAATGAATGCCAATTCCTCTAGTACTTGGTCAGTTAATTATCTCTGGTATTTCTTCTTCTTCTTCTTCTTCTTCTTCTTCTTCTTCTTCTTACACTTTCCATCACCCCTCTTCAATTTCCTCTTCTTCATCAACCTGCTCGGCCACCACAAAAACCACCACTACTACTACTGCTGCTGCTGCTCCTCCTCCTCCTACTACTACTACATCGTTATCATTTTTATAATCGTAACCAATTTTTTCCTCTCCACCCCTTTGTACTCCTTTTTAATCTCTTATTTCTCCCATGATTTCCTTTAATTCCAACTTAATTATTCTTCTCTTGACTTTATATTTCCATCTTCTTTATGTTCTTCATAGACTTTATATTCAATATTATTTTCTGATGTCTTTGCAACATAGTTTAGGAAAAATATTCTACTTGGTATTTTCTTCTTCGAATATCAGCATTTCTTTGTACTTTCTTCTATCGAAAAATTAAAATCTTAAACTATAGTTGTCTAATTACTAATAATATGTATCTATCTATCTATCTATCTATCTATCTATCTATATATATATATATATATATATATATATATATATATATATATATATATATATATATATATACATATATATTTATATATATACATACATATATATACGTATATATATATATATATATACATACATATATATACGTATATATATATATATATATATATATATATATATATATATATATATATATATATATATATATATATATATATATATATATATGTTTAGATTTAGATTCAAGATTGAATATGGTACTTATGCGTAGGCACCAGAATATCGTATGGTATGGTATTATACAAAAACCATTCCAAAAGGATAGGTGATCAAAAATTAAAAATAAGCAACACGGATTTCAAAGATGATTGCAGTACGCACGTTTCATGCTACCCCATGTATTTAAGTAATGCGAGCATTACATTAAATGCAATATGAAGAGCAATCTTCAGCTGCACGAAAATGCAGAAAATAACAGTAGAATAGACATATTATAATTGTGGCAACATTTCAAATCCAAGTGGGTGGAATACAGGCTAGTAATTGATTCTAGACAAAAGTTCTAACTGTCTCTGATTTTTTGTCTCTTATCTAGTGGTGATAGCATAAAGGACAATTACTTCTAAGGAAAGGGAAGGTGTATGCATGGACAAGGCTATAAATGAATTAGATTATAAAGGTTTCCCTCGTCAGAGTCTTACCTGGTCATTTTACTACTATCAAAATGTTGAGGAATTAAAACGCTAAGTATATGGGTCAAATAGTTTTTCTTTCTTTTAGTCTGAATAGAGTATCAGTATAGTTATACAGACAACAATATTAGTTTAACCAATATTTTCACAATAAGAGGTATGTTAATAAAATAAATAAAAAGAGATGTAATTATTCTATACAAAAATCATGAAATAATGTCAGTATTGAATTCAGGGGCGATAGGTGGGGTGTAAAGTTTAAGGAGATTAGGATTATTTCTAAGTTAAAAAATTTCATATATTTCCATAGAACACAATTCACATCCATATCTACTATTTCTATAAGGTTAGAAATGATCTTAGAAATAAACTTAGAAATAATCCTAATCTAATCAATAATAGATTAGACCTTAGGGTATCATGTGTACACTGCTCTACTCGCACTATTAATTTTTTTTTAAAATAGGTCTTTATAATGTAGCTAAAGTTATCAAATTATAATACTTTACTTCTACCATGGTCATCTAGGGCTATCAATAAGCACATAATTTTAAATTGATAATTGAACCTTTATAACATATATTCCTGATCTCTCACCTTAACACTTAATCTATTTAAATCAATCATCAGGTTCCTGAATTGAATATCCTTGTTATTTCCTAGCATCTTTTCTTTTTTCAGTCCCTTAAACCTTTGTAAACACATTATTATAAACTAATATAAATCCGATAATCATTTTTTATTCTCAATATAAAAATAAAGCTCACCTATGTGTCTCCTAAATAGTATCTTTATTTTATTTTCAGCCATAATTTTTTTTTTTTTTAAGATAATTCAAAATAGTTCTCATGAACCCAATATACCTAATATCCTTAAACTTTACACCCCTCCTATAGCCCCTGAATTCAATACTGACATTATTTCATGATTTTTGTATAAAATAATTACATCTCTTTTTATTTATTTTAACATACCTCTTATTGTGAAAATATTGGTTAAACTAATATTGTTGTCTGTAGAACTATACTATACTCTATTCAGACTAAAAGAAAAAAAAAACCTATTTGACCCATATACCTAGGGTTTTAATTCCTCAACATTTTGATAGTAGTAAAATGACCTGGTAAGACTCTGACGAGGGAAACCTTTATAATATAATTCATTTATAGCCTTGTCCATGAATACACCTTCCCTTTCCTTAGAAGTAATTGTCCCTTATGCTATCACCGCTAGATAAGAGACAAACAATCAGAGACAGTTAGAACTTTTGTCAAGAATCAATTCCTAGCCTCATAGACTCGGCAATGTAAAGATGGATTCATGTATTCCTCCCACTTGGATTTTTATGTATTCTTTCTCCCACTTGGATTTGAAATGTTGCCACAATTATAATATGTCTATTCTACTGTTATTTTCTGCATTTTCGTGCAGCTGAAGATTGCTCTTCATATTGCATTTAAAGTAATGCTCGCATTACTTAAATAAACGGGGTCGCATGAAACGTGCGTACTGCAATCATCTTTGAAATCCGTGTTGTTTATTTTGAATTTATATATATATATATATATATATATATATATATATATATATATATATATATATATATATATATATATATATATATATATATATATATATATATATATATATTTATATATATATATATTTATATAAATTTAGTAAATGGAGTAAAACGCATATGTTAACTGTATACTTTTATTTCCAACATATGTTTCGAAGATTACAAATTATACCATCCATAGGAATAGGTGATGTTGATAAGAATGTAATCTTCACTTCAGGGAAATGCATGGGAACCAGCTTAAACGTAAGCCATTTTAACCGAATATGAGAACTTAATTAACAACCTTCTCCAACTACAGTTGTATGGGGTGGATAGGACGATTTAAAATTCAGGTATTGGTGTGTATCTGTGTCTTTATAATATATATCTGTGATAATGGCGGTGTTCTTTTTAACTACCATTATATCTAGAAATGGTAATTCGGTACTGCTCATCTCCTTTGTAAATTGGATGGATGGTTGTAGGTTGTTCAGGAGGATGTTGAATTCTTCCACAGTGTTTTGAGATTTTGTCCAGATTATAAAGCAATCGTCAAGGTATCTCTTCCATGCTTTTTCAATATACTTCCTAAATTCTGTGTTACCAGGAAATAGAAGAGAGACAAACACTAATACATATGTTGTCTACACCACCTGTATTCGTCTTTTTTCTCTTTGTGAATGCTCCCTGTATACATACATATATATATATATATATATGTGTGTGTATTTTTGCGTGTGTGTATATATACACACACAAACACACTCACTCTCTCTCTCTCTCTATCTCTCTCTCTCACACACACATACCCACACAAGCACACACACACACACACACACATACACACACACAAACACATATATATATATATTAAAATTCGTTCTAGATAGATTCATAGGGCTGGATCAGTTTTTGACTTTGGAGACACTGAACAACTACGAAATATGTTCGTGCTCCAATTCCCTTTAAAACGGGGATTTGTGTGTGTTATGTACACATCGAATACAAGGAAGAATCGCCCGCTGACGAGAAAAAGCCACATTAATCATCTTCATGTTTGCTAGAAGTATTTCAGAGTATATGGACATATTAACGTTTCTACTTTTCTTGTTCTGCTTGAACCTCACCTATTATTATTTTTTGCCAGACATCACTACGCATTAGCAAACAATGTTTTGCTGACATTTATTAGCACGTACTTGTAATTATTCTGTTGCATTCATCTGTGCATGTAGCTTTTACGATGGAGATTTGCGGTGTCACAGAGTTCCTCTACACTGGTGAATATTGTGCTTTAAACATACATTATCTATAGGGAATACATTTTCTCTTACAGTGCAATTTAACAATTTCAGATAAACACGTTAGAATCTACCAGCACATAAGCGGAATGAAAATATACGTAGTTGCTTTGATTCTTGCTCGAATTATAATGTGTGTGGCACAGATCAGCGCTCACACCAGGAAATGATCTGTGCGATGATTTCCAAAAAAAAACAGGAAAGTGCACTCATCTTAGATTTATTAGGCTTGCATAGCTTTGACTGAGACACACTCAATAAAGTGTCTCAAAGTTACAGCACAGTAGTGGACCACGTGTACAATGAGTACTTACACTTGCATGACTTAAGCTTTGAGACAAGCATATGACTACTGGATAACATCCTTAAGGGAGAGGATGCTAACCGATGATATAAAAGAACAGCGATTTTATATTCATGTTTAAATTATCAGAATGTGTCCAGAATTAAAACGCACTTTATTGTTTGGGTTCTGGTTGGTTTAGGTGAATCTCCTGCATTATAAAAGTCCCTTGTTTCTTTATGAATAGAAACAATAAACGAAAAATGTGTTCTCTAATAAATTTTGTAGAGGCGATATACGATTGTCACAAATAATACATACAAATAGCAGTTGTATATGCGTGCATGTCTGTGTTGGTAAATGTTTGTGCGCGCTTGTGGGAGAACGGTATGTGTGTGTGTGTGCGAGCGCGTATGTATGTGTACGTGGGTTCATGTATGCGTGTGTGTGTGGGGGGGGGAATGTTGTATCTGTGTGTTCCGTTCCCGAAGCTTGATAACTAGTGTTGATGTGTTTACAGCCTTCTAATATAACGATTCTTCCAAAGTGGCTGTTATAAAGGCGGTGTCCAAGCCTGGGCGAAGTCTAACGAATGAAATAAGCAAAATAAATAATGAATAAATATATATGTCCAATATATCTGTAGGGAACTCTACAAAATGAATGCCATTTCTAAAATAAGAGCATTACTAACGTACTGCAAATAATGTGGAGATTAATTTCAAGCTCACCAAGTGCTCGTATTAAATCTGTATTTTAAATCGTAATGAGCTTTAATAATAATAAATTCGTATACTATTGTTTGCATTCTATTTAACATATCATTGCAGTCGAAATTTAATGTACAGAAACATGTATATATCTGTGTATGTGTGTGTGTGTGCGTGTGTGTGTGTGTGTTTGTGTGTGTGTGTGTGTGTGTGTGTTCACATATATGTGATGCTCATTTTGATTAGAATAAGCAGGTTTTCCACGGTGCAAAATGAATTCCGGCTAATGAATCGATCCTACGATCAGCTTCTGACTGTACCACCTTACATAGAAGGTCACACACATACACATATTTGTACGCGCGCGCGTGTATAGAATTGCAACTGATTTTCGAATATTTAAATATTTGCGTGTATTTATGGATGTCTGCGTGTATGTTGCTTTCTTCCCTTCTGTATCCCTAGTTTCCTTTCATGATTGTATATTTTTTGAAGTATGTATAAGGCTCTAATGAGATTTTAAGTTAGTTGCGAAAAATAACAACAACAAAGGAGAACAACAGTGAAGCTTAAATAGATTGACACTGCTCTGATTAGCTGATTGATTAATTGATTCATATCTGAACAACAATAAGAAAGTTAAGGGTTATTTTATTAATGATCTTTATTGATATGTCGCATTTTTTTTTAAAGGATAAATATTTCTGTAGATGAAATCTAATTTTGTTTTGAGGATATTATTATAAATGTAATCATAGCGTGCCACAATCTGTTTGATTCAAATTAGGAGCTTTGTTCCCATTTTGATATTTCGTGCTTGTATGTCCTAATCATTATCTATCTACAGACTTCGTCTGAAATGAACAGTTCTGTTTAGATCATATCTAACACACAATCACCTACATCAATGTGAGTCTTTGTATGTGAATTGAAGCAGACAATACACATAGCGATAAGATAGTTTGCGCAGCAGATTCAAACACGAATCGATAACTTACTTTTAAGTAAACATTTATAAATGCTCAAACGCAGAGACAAACACAGACATTATACATATAAATTCACACACATTTGCACACACACACACACACACACACACACACAGACATACACACACATACATACACACACACACACACACATTTCTTTTTATATACATAAAGGAATATACACATACTTATATATTTTCATATAGATATAGGTTTACATAATCAGTTTATATAAAGTAGGGTTCCTATTAATATTATATACTTCCTCATGTGAATCTTGCATTATTACTACAATATATCCATTTTTATAGATCCACTTAACATAAAATTGTGTTTAAATAACATTGAATTTTCACAACCGTTAGGAATATATGGAAAATACATAATCAAAATTATCATATAACACCAATTTAGGAACACTATTTCATCGGCTGAAAAATTCCTCTACTTTTGCAACTATTTTCTCAACGGTAATGCCTAACAGGGACAACAAATATTACATAACACGTCACTATAATTCCCACATTTTTATCGCATTGGACTCGCTGGACGGGAATATACAATGTAACATGTTTGAAATGATAGGGTGTCATGGAAAATCTATTTAGCATTCATCCGTGAATCGTCAAAAAATGATATTAGTCTCGATGATACAAGGAATGAAAAAAAAAACAATGTTGAAGAGTTAAATGGCAATAAGTAACATGAAGATTCAGTTCTAATGAAAACAATATTTTTCAACGATTTTGATGCGGTGATAAACAATGGAGGGCGTCTCCTAAATATTAGTTTTAAGTTTTGTTGGTCGCTCCAATTGAATTCATTCTCCAATCAATAGTTTACATGGAGTTTTTCTAAGATTTTAAATATTGCGGTTTATATCACAGATTCATACACTGTGAAGTAGAGGTGTCGTCGCCAAAGTATAATCATGTAAATTAACATAACTATTAATGTGATAGCTTTCTAGAGTGTAGAGTAAAGTGAGATGTGTATTCTCTGAACATTAATCCAAATATAGTCACCCGATCAGTAGTATAGAGATAATATATTTAGAGTTTTATTTTGATTGCAGTTAGATATTTTAGTATTTAAATGTATTTCACTTTTAACTTTACGTTATATTATGCATTATATGTACATAATATCACACGACTTATATATATATATATATATATATATATATATATATATATATATATATATATATATATATATATATATATATATATATATATATATATATATATATATATATATATATATATATATATATACTACACCGATGATTCTGCTCCTCAGCCTATTGGAAACAAATCATATCCAGCCAATGCTCTAAAGTAATCTTTTTAAATCTTTATTCAAACTTAAATTTATGTAGATATCTACGAAGATGGAATTCAGGGGATTGCAACGATGGAATGAAACCTTCGCCTTGATATATTAGTTTTTACTCGGAGTAACATAGTTAGCTTTCATTTATTTGAAACGTAAATGTTTAGAATATATACACATACACACGAACGCATGCACATACACACACACCAGGCACACACAAGCACAAACATGCACTCATACACATGAACACACACTTGTATTTATATACATATATGTTAGAGATTGTGTATCACTTTTAATGGTTTACACTTTCTTTCTCCTTTCTCATACAATTTAACTTATTTTAACTCGGATCAATATACAAGGTTTACAGCTACCACTAAAGATGAGCTGAAGAAAAAGCAACGTTGAAAAGATTGTATTGTGATACAGGTTGTTAAAAATATTACATAAAATTAAAAAAAAAACAACTAAATAGAATGATTCTGTGTTGTTAGTGGTATACTTTCTTCCCAGTTATCTCTCAGTAGAAAATGTATTGAATATCATAGTTGTAAACTCCCGATCATTTACAAAATTCCTCTTTATTGCATCTCTGCAGTACACAATAATTGGTTCATTAAACTCAACATACATGGCATGAGATGTGTGTGTGTGTGTGTGTGTGTGTGTGTAGAATGGAAATAGAAATAGATGAAACGCATAGAGATAAACCTTTTTCAAAGAATGATTGAGCAAAAAGTATATTATGTTGCAAACATAAAATAGTATTTCACCAAATAGTCGAGTCCATATATATTCTGTACTAGTGAGTTATTTTGTTTCACATATTTGTATTACTTTATATTGCTTCTTAAATTCTAGCTCCGTATGAAAGTAAAAACACTCTCTAAATAAAATAGTACATTTTGTTTGAAAAGAGAAACCTTGAAGGTTTCTGCGAAATGCAGATAATTATAGGAATTAGCTACTGATTGACTGCAGTTTCACAACCTCGCACACTTTACTATTGTTACAAGTATGAGGAAAGTAAACATTTTCAAGTAATTGAATTTGGATTTAGTAGACTGTAATAGTAGATAAGCTTTCAAGATGTAGAATATTAATGAAGTGAAAGTTAGTTTCGTCACTAATTGCAAGAAAATAACAGTAAAAATTCAAACGATACAAAAACAAATTTAACGATCCGCTTTCAAAACACAAGAGTCTCTGCGCGTCTAGTTAGTTGACTCTTACTTGAACAGTACCTCATTAAACAAAGCATTGTAGAGACATGTACGTTGATATTATTGTAGGAATGTACTTAAAGATGTACAAGATTATAAATGTTTCACGTATGGTGAATTTTATACGCCTAGTTATTAACTAGATATCAGATGTCAATGGCATGAACTCCATATGTCCTTCATCTATATTTATATATATATATTCAAACAATGTTGTGTATGCACACAAAACACAAACGCACGCACGTAGGTACACAAAGACACAGACATACACGCAAACACATACGCACAAACACACACACTTACATACAGATATATATATACATATGTTATGATTTCCTGTAGGCAAATCGACGCTAATAACTAGTAGGTGAAGGTCATTTTACATATACTTTCGAATAAGCAATTAAACAAGAGCAGAGCGAAATTTCGAATATAATGAATAATAAAAAAGTAAGAGTAGCGTAATCTTTTCCATTAGGTATAGCTGTTTCTGCTGAGTGAGCATCCAGCTCTCACGGCAAGAATCTTATTACAGAAACAGTTGTTAGAAATTGTATTTAGGCACCTTACGTTAAATTTCTCATACACATAAGGAATGAAGTATCTATCTATCTATCTATCTATCTATCTATCTATCTATCTATCTATCTATCTATCTATCATCATGGACGGACGGTAGACACATCGGCTCCCATGTAAGTTGCATTTTTCACCTCTTAAAAGACCTATTTTGTTTTAAAATTTTGTATAAGTTGTGTATAACACAAAATACTTCGTGAACATATATTTTTCAAATCGGAAATAGCTCTATTTAGAGCCTTATTTCCAAAAATGCAAACATATCTTCCTCGTTCCTAGCCATATTCTTTAAAACGAATATGGCTAAGGTTTTCAACGAGGCCGACTTCCCGCTCCTAATGCCAGAGGCGAAAACACTTAATGCCGTTCCGCATGAACGCAGACAAGTGATGAAGAAGAGCAATGATTCTGAGTCAACTGCTGCTGCCTCAACCACCACCACTACCACCATCACGTGTACAAACTCTGCTGCTACAGCAGTCTTGCCTGCCACCGTCACCAGTGACAACAACAACAACAACGACAAAGACAACAACAACAACAGCAACAACAACGACAACGACACAAATGTCCTTGCTAACACGACCACTGTCCTCACCACTGCTACTACCAGTGACAATAACAACAGCAACAACAACAGGACACCGACCTTCAACACCAACACCACCACTACTTCAACAAATTCTGCCGCCACTACCACCACCTTTGAACCTGGCAGTACCAACACCACTGTCAATACCACCATCAACAACTACAAGACGAACAAGATAAACAACACCACAAACGCCACAAACAACATATCTGCCAGCATCACAAAAACAAATTTTGCCGATGCAACGAAAGAAAAAAGAACAATATTAACATTCACCCAAAAACAAATCAATGACACAAAATCCCTTCTCACGAAAGAAGGTGACACTGTACAAATACACATACCAAAAGCAATTATTGAAAATGCAAACAAGAAGCACATATCATACAGACTTATCAACAAGAAAACGAAGCGACCGGAGAATTTCTCCACCCAAAAAATTGAGATTTGTCTCAAACCGATATGGCCCTTTCAAAGTCATGTTACTTGGGGACGAAAATTTGCCACGGTCCTAGTACGCTTTAAGAGCGAACAGTTAGCGAAGGAATTTTCAACACTCTCTCTCCACACAGATGACTTGGTGATGATACCGAGTTATCTTGGACAGAGAGTGACGAAGGTGACAGTAAAGAATGTCCCTTCACAAGTGGAAACACAGTGGATAGTAGGTTCTATATGCCTCGAAATGGAGGAGGCAAATATATTAGAAATTGCTACTGCAGAGGAGAAAAACTGGGAAGGGGGAAAAAAAGTCGAAGTCCTCCTCCACATCACTGAAGAGGAGTGCCAAAAGATCCCCACACACATCCAACTGGCAAAGGACCACAAGTTATATGTAGTGGTGGAAGGAAGGCGGCCACGTTGTTATGTATGCGGCAGCGAGGCACACCTCAAGGACAGTTGCCCAACCGCCGCCAACCAAAAAAAGCAACAAGGGCAACCACCAAAACCCGGAAAAAAACCCTACTACCAACACCACCATCAACAATCAAAACAAGAGAAACACAAGCAACACTGGCAACTGAGAAGACAACAGCATCTGCAAAAACAACAAGTGAGGAAGCAGGGGAAAAGAAAGAAAATTCCAAGACTGTTCCCCCTCCCCCACATCACACACACCTCACACAAATAACAAGCCATCAGCACCAACAAAAACAGCAACACAACCACTCACACAAGCACACACAGACGCTCACAATTTGCCCCTACCCCCTTCCGATTCCTCAGAACCTTCGTCGGAAGATGAAAGTAATGAGGAAGGGCAAATAGCCCAGAAAGGAAGGAGGAAGAGGAGCAAGAAAAGAAAAGCGAACACAAACAAAGCAGGGAGATACACAACTCCCGAAAACACTCCAGACACCAACACAAGCACACACAACTACAACACAAGCAACAAAACCCCAAAAGCAAGTACACACACAATGCTCACTGCCATCAACACAAAAAACTCAGAGTTGATGGAATACATCAACACAAAAACAAACATAACAAACGAAGACATAAAAACCAGCAACCACCCATACACAACACCGCCAGAACACATCAAAATACTACACATAACACCAACCCTGCACCACACACTAAAATCTATTTTTCCAAAGGCAGTTGGCAAATGCCAAAAATACCTGGCGAAAAAACTATATAGTGATCTCCTCGAAGAAAACCCGAAGGAGGAGACACAAAAACTCTCAAACGGTAAGTGACTCTCTTTATAAAACTTTAACACTCAAATCAAAATGATGCTCAAGATTGGTTGTGTAAATGCGCGTGGCTTGGGGTCCCCTTGGAAACAAGGGTACCTCCTAAATGACATAAAGTCACATAAACTAGAAATCATAGCCATAAGCGAGACCAGACTCCATGATCCGCGGGCCCTATCGTCCATGTTTGGCAGACAGTTTAACATTTATTTTTCTCCCTGTCTGCCGAGAATGGGCGGTAGTGGCACGGCGGTACTCTTTCGCAAGAGTCTGGATCTCGAAGTAAAGAAGGTATTCATAGACCCAGAGGGTAGATTGGTTGTTCTGGATGTCGATGGCAGCGATGGGTGTGCTTTTCGACTCATATCAGTATACGCACCACCTTTAACAGGTAGGCCGGATTTCTTTCGACGTCTAGAAGTATTCCTAGGAACGTCTCGTCCTTTACTTTTAGTGGGGGATTGGAATGCTACCTTGGACACGCATCTAGACTATGTGGGCAGAGATAGGAATAGACGGGGATGCAAATGCCTCAAAGACCTGCTCAGACGCTTTCAACTGTCTGACAGGTACCGACTCGATTACCCGAATGCGCCAATGTGGACATGGACAAACCGCATCGGGTCGTCGAGATCGTATCTAGATAGAATACTGTGTAGGAGAGTAGATAGAGATAGCATAGGGTGTCCACAATTTCACATAGTCAGCTACACGGATCACAAACTTGTGACGTGTACGCTAGACTTAGATAAGACACATAGGCAGGGCTCCGGTTACTGGAAACTAAACGCGTCTTTCCCGTCGAGACCAGTTTTCAGAGACCGGATTAGCACGTTAGTAAAGAGGGCTTTGACAGGAGCCATCATCAATAACAAATGGTGGTTTGCCCTCAAGAGAGCAATAAAAGCAGAAGCGGTTAGGTATAGCAAAGCATTAGCCATAGACAGAAACAGAGTAGAGGGTGAACTAGTTAAGAAGCTAGAAGAGGCAATTAGAAGTGGCATCGCATCCGACGTTTTGGCGGCGAGGTTGGCCCTTGACCAACACTTCAACGCCAAACACGAAGGGTGCGTTGTCAGGGCTAGGATGCGTGCTCTAAGAAACGAAGGTGTTGGAGCCGCACGAGAGGCCCGGGTGGCGGAGGCGCAACAGGGCAACAAAGCCACCATTCGGTCTCTGGTGGACGAACAGGGGCGCGAACTGCTCGAGCCAAGCAAAATGTGTGAGGCCTTTCAGCGGCACTTTGCTCGACTGTTTGGGACGAATGGCGAGCGAGAACGCAGGGTGGACTTCAGTGCCTACCTGCACAGCCTGCCACGACTCTCGGCAAGAGAGGCGGAGTGCTGCGAAGGTGCCATCACGGCGGTGGAAGTGAGGGACGCGATGGCGGGATGCTCGAGGGACAAATCGCCGGGTTTGGATGGTCTGCCCTAAGAGCTTTACAACTGTAAGCCAGACTTGTTTGGAGACGTCTTGGTGGCGGTGTACTGCAACTGGCAGCAAAACAGGAGCATTCCCGGTTTTGTGAGTCGAGGAGCCGTAACGCTGCTGAAGAAAGATCCAAACAAGGGGGACGTCATAGATAACTTTAGGCCCATCACACTGCTCAATGCAGACTTGAAAATTTTGGCCAAGGTGTTAGCCAAGCGGTTGGCGCTTGTCATCGAGAAACTGATCGGCAAGGCGCAAACGTGCGCGGTGCCGGGCAGGAGCATCCATGACAACCTCCATCTGATGCGCTACATCATAGAGAGGGTAGTTAATGAACCTGGCATGGGTGGGGCCCTGATCAATTTCGATCAATCGAAAGCTTTCGATAGGGTAGACCATCAATATTTGGAGGCTGTCCTCATAGCAGCCGGCGTCGGT
>NC_142930.1:38213927-38290223 GCF_046866305.1 Octopus bimaculoides | reverse complement strand
ATTAAAAAGCTGTGGGCCCCTGAATCCCAAGCTGTTGCAGTCACTGGTCCTGAAGCGCGATGGCATTCCTGGGATCTTTGGCACTATGCAGTGTCGTCCCGTTCTGGCATTGGTGTAGCTTTCAATGCCAAAATTTGGCATAATTCCTTTCAGGATCTTCCAGATGTATATTACTGCATACCTCTCCCGCCTTCTTTCCAGGGAGTAGAGTCTTAGCTGTTTCAGCTTTTCCCAGTAGCTGAGCAGTTGCGAAGAGACAATCTTCTTTATGAATCTCCTCTGGATTGCTTCAAGGTCTGCTGTTAATTTCAGACTGGTGGGTGACCACAGCTGTGAGCAGTAATCTAGGCGGCTGAGGACGAATGTCCTCCAGAGGACATACATACATACATGCATACATACATACATATAAATATACTTAAAATAAACTGCTTAGATTATAATTTAATTATTATATAGTTAGCATGATCTTTTAACTTCGTACTTCTCTATTAAGTACCAGTAAATACCAATTGATCAATCTTCACAGATACTATCTAATAAGTTATTATTTAAGCATATAATACGTATAAATGTTAAAGGATTTCTATGTAATTTCTTTTCTTCCCTCTATTGTGGTAAAATGTGGTATATACTCAAAAGTATTCAAAAAACCTTTTTTTCTTTTGTTCTAATATTCTTCTTAATAATCTTCTGAACAAACCTAAATCTTAACTTTATTCAATATGGCCATATTGTTTAAAATATTTAACAATAGTATCCCATGATAAAATTTTCCCCGGATCATTATCAATGGTCTACTAATGACTCACCCCTTTAATTGTCGGATAACATCTTCATTTAAGATTTCCTTTATCAAATCTCATGATATCGCTTCAATTTAATCTTGATAGATTTTTTGACAATACCCCACACAAATATATACACTCGCACAAATATATACATGAACATACAGTATCAAACATCAGATGAAATGGACGTGTTTGAGAGAGAGAGAGAGAGAGAGAGAAATCAAAAGAGAGAGAGAGAGAGTGAGAAAGAGAGTAATTAAAAGAGAGAGAAATCAAAAGAGAGAGAAAGAGAATGAGAGAAAGTGTGTAGTCATGTATACATATTATGAACAAATAGGCATACGTCTTTCTGGCATGTGTGTGTGTGCGAGAGAGAGTGACACTTAGACATCGCTCTCTCTGTACGTATACATGACAACGCACCCCTTCACTCACTGATAAACAGACACACACACATGCATAAATGTATACAAATGTTCATACAAAATAACACGTGTGCGTGGGTGAGTAACTACAAATACACAAAGCTAAACACGGCGTGCAAAATGAAAATGAGTAAAATTTTTACGGAAATTAACGAAATATGCGACTTCAGAACAAAGTCAAACCTGAAGTGTGTGTGCGCGTGCGCATGTTTGTGTGCGTGTGTGCGTGCGCGTAAGACAGAGAGTGCAGTGCAAACAATTAATGAGATAAACACGGAAAGAAGAAATGCATAAATAAAAGCACGTTAAAAACTATCTTATAGCGAATATTTGAATTGTTGAACTTAGTAAATATCTCTTTCAGTAATTCATGATAGTTGTTTACAAGCAGTGAACATTGAGAGCAAGGGACTTCAACGTTTTTATGTCAATATCGGAAGGTGACATTGAGAAACGTTTTTAAAGAAGTGAATCATAGATATAAAGCAATAAGTATTTTTTAATAAAAAATGAAGAGCCTAACATATCTCCGGAAGTTTGGAAGCAATTGGTAAAGCTGTTTGCGCGTGAAAAGCGAATACACACACATCTCTATTATATATATATATACATATATATATATATGTGTGTGTGTGTGTGTGTGTGTGTGTGTGTGTGTGTGTGTGTGTACATATATATATATATATATATATATATATATATATATATATATATATATATATATATATATATATATATATATTTGTATATATGTATGTATATATACATACACATACATATAGAAATATACACACACACACATATATATATATACTCTTTTACTCTTTTACTTGTTTCAGTCTTTTGACTGCGGCCATGCTGGAGCACCGCCTTTAGTCGAAGAAATCGACCCCAGGACTTATTCTTTGGAAGCCTAGTACTTATTCTATCGGTCTCTTTTGCCGAACCACTAAGTTACGGGGACATAAACACACCAGCATCGGTTGTCAAGCGATGTTGGGGGGACAAACACAGACATACAAACACACACACACACATACACATATATATACACATATACGACGGGCTTCTTTCAGTTTCCGTCTACCAAATCCACTCACAAGGCATTGGTCGGCCCGAGGCTATAGTAGAAGGCACTTGCCCAAGATGCCACGCAGTGGGACTGAACCCGGGACCATGTGGTTGGTAAGCAAGCTACTTACCACACAGCCACTCCTATACATATATATATATACACGTACATTTTTTATACATACACACATATGAACCCAGCCAGACACACACACACGCGCGCGCACTTATATATGTATACATTCATACATGGGGATATATATATATAAATCCATGCACGGACACACATATGGACACCTACACGCACGTATAAGTATATGTTAATGCATAGTAACATACCTAACGAGATCTAAATGAAGGATTGATTCCGTTTCAAAACAAGAATATTTGAAGGGTACATGGGTAGTACATTCTTTTAAGCTCCGTTCGCTATCTAGATATGTGTTAATGGAGTCCTTTGTAGTAAATTACACACACAAATGCATCAATGAAAACAATGAAATTATATGTTGACTATAAGCACGAGAATAACAATTCATAAATTAGTTACAGATGCCGAGCTTAGTTTTCATATGATCAATATCAGCATCTTACTGCTTGTTTACATATTACCCGTCTAAAATATAAAACACATATTCATTGATTTACAAACCTTTTATTGTACAAGAGTAAAAACATTCCAACAAATAAATGGACGTATATATATATATATATATATATATATATATATATATATATATATATATATATATATATATATATATATATATATATGCGCAGGAGTGGCTGTGTGGCAGGTGTCTAGCTTACCAACCACATCTTTCCGGGTTCATCCCCACCGCGTAGCGACTTGGGCAAGTGTCTTCTACTATAGCCCCGGGCCGACCAAAGACTTGTTAGTGGATATGGTAGACGGAAACTGAAAGAAGCCTGTCGTATATATGTATGTGTGTCTGTGTTTGTCCCCCCAACATCGCTTGACAACCGATGGCTTATGGCCATATAAAGTTTGAATTTCTTGTCTAATGCGAGACCAGAGCAGTCTCTTATCTCTAACACTGTTTCGGTATTACGTGTCAAAAGTGAAACAATGACCTCTCTATTGTAACGCGATATAATCATATATGGTTTAAATTTCGATTATTTTCACTATGTATATATATATATATATATATATATATATATATATATATATATATATATATATATGGGTTTCAGCCAAGTGGATGTGGTCATGCTGGAGCACCACCGTGATTTTCTGTCTTTATGCTTTGCTCTCTTCACGTTCCTTGCATGGCTCTTCTCCTGCACCTGATATAGTCCAATCAAGAGTTTTGATGCCACATCTGGTGTATACGAGAATTTGACATCGCTGCCCTAAACTGTGTCTCATTTCGAGCCATTGGTTCGTCTGGTATCGTGGAGAGGAAAGCGTCGAATTTTGTCTTGAAGACCTCCACATCCGTGTCTTGCAGGTCTCTCAAATGCTTTGCGATGTAGAAGAACAAAGCTGTGACACGAGGAGATATCGATAAATCGGGTATAGCTGATCATGTATGGAAAAATGGAAACCACCTCCCCCTGTGGGATGAAGTTAAAATAATAGACAGGGAACAACACTGGAAAATACGAAAACCAAAAGAAGCAGCACATATGCTAGGACACAACAACCTCCTAAGCAGACCGAGTGCAGATATGAATAGCATATGGGAACCGGTATTGAGGAAGGATAGAAAAATAATAGATTTATAAGCCTTAAAATTCACCCCATAACTGCCCACGGGCATATGGCGTAGTGGTTAAGAGCGCGGGCTACTAACCCCAAGGTTCCGAGTTCGATTCACGGCAGCGACCTGATTAATAATAATAACATAATAATAATAATAATATTATAATAATAATAGTAACATCGATAGGAATGAGAACCCAGGTTCGAAATTTCCCCAAGACACCTGACGAAGGCTGGAGGGTATATCAGCCGAAACGTTGTGTTAACAACAAACAAGATGAGGACGAATATCCGTCAAATGTAGATAATGTAAATAATGTAAATAATTCCTCATCTCTTAAATATAGAACTGAAATAAATAAGTGTTTTCATACGGGAAAAGATATAATCTTACCATAGTAAATTCCGATCAAACACATATCACATAACATGATTTTGCATTCATTTATGAAATTAATATGACCTAGGTTTTTAGTCATAACCATGTCGTTAATAGGTTCCTCTTACAATACGAGGCTCTATTTCCCCTTACAACGACAGCACAATAAGAAATTGATTACGATATAGAAGGCCAGACGCAATATATTTGTTAAATTGTGGTAGCAGAATGCCAGACTCGATATAATGTTTTCGTTTGGGATGGATTGTTGAGAAAGAATTAATTTTAATAACTGTACGATAATAGAATTTTATTTCACATACCAGTTAGTCGACCGAACTTCTCAATGTAGTATAAAAGTATCATTATAATGAACAAAAAAAAACAAATCAAATTTTATCAAGAATCAAGTCAATCATGATTTGACTTAGGTTAGGGAAAGAGAGCTCCTTTTGTTATTGAATGTCTCCTGTGCATTGAACAGAATGGCGGTTTTACAAATTGACTATTTTTCAATTTCTTGAACCGTACAAACCACTGATATTCATATAATTTTGAATCATATCTCATGAAATCATATGATGTCATTAAAACTTAAATGTTTATTGATTTAAAGAAAACTGTGCATTTCAACGAAGAAGAATTCATCAGCTAATGAAGTATTCTTAATTTAATAATCATTGAATTAGAAGTCCATGATGTCAAAAAATCGATTTTAAAAATGATAATATACGAAGTTGAACTGATAACGCGTTCTCAACATGCGTTCTTTGGTTCACTGAGTTTACAAACCTTTTTTAATTGAAGAAAACCTTTGATATGCCTATGCCATAAACGTAACAAAGACAGAATTACTGTACAACGTACAGGAAGAAAATGTTGACACAGCGGTAGATCTATGAATATGTATTTGTTAAGAAACCCGCCGCTTGATTTCGCAGTAATATATTCTTTCAATCGGACACCATTATTTTAAAATGTAATATGTATGCATATTTAAAAGCATATTTGCTTATTGTTAAATGTTTATACATTCACTCAATGCATACTTGCCTTCTTTTATTGTCTGTATCCTTTTTTCATGGCTACTCATTTACGCTTCAACAAGGTATGGTGCTGACATCACCAAAGTAATGAACATTTTCGGAAATTGTCGAAATTAAGCGAATTTTCGCTCCATAATTTGAAGTTATTCCTTGTAATCAGCTGCTGTAAGCTTTTCAGTTTACATTCAGTTCCTATATAATCGAATTAGTATAATTTCCCTAGTTCCGTCCAAAATGTTAGCTGTTTTGATAGACTAATAGTGAGGAATTTTTGAAATATATTTCTGCATGAAAAATGTCAGAACTTGTCACCCATTTGAATATTTGACCAATATACAAACTCTCAACATTTTATATCTTCAAATTCAACCAACTGTTAATGAATTTTAATAACGCGGTTTGTAATGCTACATTGTAGCTGTTCTATGAATTACAGATAAGAAGGATGAAAGTAGAGCGTACCACATAAAACCAATGGTTTTGGGGGATAAACGACCATTACTAGAATTCCTGCAAACACATTTGCATTTGGAAATACATGTAAAATTAAGTTTTAAATTTAGATTTCTTTTAAAGTACATTAATTCATTGGCCTCATAAACTGCTAGAACGACTAATACTCATGTCAAACAGAATTTTTCTTACGTTTTAGATCTAACTAAATGAAAATGTTAAAGTTTACAGTACATATGTGTGTGTGTTTGTGTGTATGTGTGCGTGCATGAGTGTTTCTGTGTGTGTGTGAGCATGTATGTGTCTATAAGCATGTGCCATTTCATATATCTGAGTCGTTATGTGAAATAAACTGAGAAAACAATATCATTGATGCTTCAACATACGTACGCCTACAGCTGTTGCAGTAATTTTTCCATCACATAATGTTTATGGAAAAATAAAATAAAATAGGAGTAGAAAGACAATTTTGAATTATTTATTACAGAACGCAAGTCTTGTCTTAAAAGTTTGTATATTCGTAAAATGGAGATAAATAAAAGAAATGATAAAATTACGAAGATAGTATTAGAATATAACTTTCGAAGGTATATTTCTTATTCAACCTTGTCTAGTCTTTATATATATATATATATATATATATATATATATATATATATATATATATATATATATATATATATATATATAATACATAACGTAATTCCTCCATAATAAAATACGTAGACTTAAAGATTGTATATTTTGATTCTTGTTTCCAAAATATCTCTTGATCGACTGATATATATATATATATATATATATATATATATATATTTCAGAAGTGAATCATGAGTACACGTGACGCCTATCTCTATCTCTCTCCTCTCTTCTCTCTTTCTCACTCTCTTCATCTTTATATGTATTTATTATATTTTATCTATATTTATACAAATCCATTATGAAATATGTGTATTATGTTTCCAGGATTATTTATTCTTCCAGGGATTTAGGGCTCCTCAGCTAAGCGTTCGAGAATAACTGCTTTGAAGAAACTACGTTATTTTTCATCCATCCTGGGCTGTTCTTTTCGTCCTTATTAAAGTAACCTCTGATCAAGTTCTTAATGCGCCGTCTGTTCATGTTTTCCTAACTTATGTGGTTCTTCCCAATAATCTCTGCTTCCTCAAAATAATTTGCATTCGTACACATGTGCATAACATTACCATTCTCTAACGCAGTAGTTCCTAAACCCACCTCAACTAGCGCCTTCGTTCAATCGCTGTTGCTGTGTTTACTACTAGTTAATCTTCCTACTATTGTAATAGGGACTCAGTTTTTTCTATAGCAAAGATTCACTGTTTAGTACTAATGCATAGTTAGCGAGGAAGTAATACATAAGTATTCTCAAAAATATATTTGCACTTTCTATTTGTGTTGCCTATAGAGTAAATAGTCTATTATACAAAGTTAGATATCTCATATTTCTCAGTTATTGGAAGCAGGTAAAACAATATAATCGCAGTAACTAAATATATTATAAACTAAAGAATATTCTTTTTTTATGATTGGGTTAATTTTCATAGCTACCTCGTACATCAATCTATTCTATGTATCGATTTCCTTAATTTTACCAGTGTTGCTACGATCTCCATATGTACACTGTTAATATTGATAGTAATATTATCAAAAATTATTCCTGATACCTTATTTTGGTTATTTCTCATCCCATACATACTATTACCACACATAAAAGGAGTAATTTTGTCATCCTTACACAGTTACCAAGCCCGTTTACGTGAGTAATTATCGATATCTCTACCATGTGAATCAAGCTTTAGGTTTCTGAATTCTGAATTATTCGGTTTAATTGTCAAATCTCTAATAACCCTTGATATCGGTTTCTGCACAAATTTCCATTATAGTAATTTGCATTAACATTAAAACTCTTCTCAGCAGCAGAATAAAATCGATATGACTTAAACTTGACCGTTAATTGCGTATACAGGTCTTTTAGGTTATTCGTCCTTGGTAGTCTAGTGCAGACTTCACTTGGAAGAACAATTCTCGATGCAAAATTATATCAACTTCATCGTAGTTTTTTAGTAGTTATCCTGTTGGGAAATATAAATGTATCATACACAATAACTGGTGATATTTATATTTACAGAAATGATATGTATCAGGTAAATTAAGAAAGTAAATGATTTTGTCGTCAGGCATATCCTAGGAAGTCAGATATGCATGATTTTTTCATCTAAGTATTCTAGGAGCAAAAACAAATATCTTAAAAATTAATATCATTATCAGAAAGCGAATGAATAATTAGCCCACTTGCGGAATTTTCTTTAAAATCTGGACAATAATGCGACCTAGGTATATATATAAGTTTTCCCAACTATATTAATTGTAATAAACTCAAATACCTTCTCAGTTGTCAAATTTTAAACGTTAATCCAAGCTTTGTTATACTTTCATGAAGCAGCGAAGCTGAGATGCGGCCGACAATGCTATGCCTGATATATGTGCATTCTATAAGCCTTAATATATGCAAAGTTTCGTGACATTTTACTCTGTCAATAAATGTACGTGATAAAGCAGATTTCTTTCACTTAATGGGTGCGAAGTTTCAACTTGTAATTTGTATTTCAAAATAATTCTTTGATAGCATTAGTTCTAGGAATTAGGTGATGTTTTCTGATTTACGAAAGGAGCTATGAAATGAAAGGTCTGAAATACACTTAAAATTTTCTTGTTGTCCTTCTAAATATACTTGGATCTTTAACCTACATTGATGTATATGTAATAATGTACACGTACATGCATTTTACATATGATTTTAGAAGTTAAGTGCAGCCTTTCTAATTATAATTTAACATATCTTGTCGTTCTTGCACATACGGAATAACTACAAATTTCTGTCCCCCGATTTTGGATGATCATAACTTCCAGAAAAATGGATATTTTCTGTTGACATATTCTACGAATATGTGTTGTATCATGTACACGTTGTATATGCAGAATATTGAGGGGAAAAGTGTTTTAGGAAGGGGTGAGTGGGGTGTAGGAATTTCGGAAAATTCACCGAAGTGCAATTCAATTCATCTTAACTTTCAGGAAAATGGATATTTTTTATGAAAATGGTATACAAACATACCTCGGACTATGTAGATTCGCAGGACATACGAATTTTGGGAGAAAACAATTGGGGATGTTTCGGAACAAGTGGTCCATATTTCCTTTTCCCCACTCCACCCCCTTCTTAAACACTTTCCTCCTTAAACTTTTATATATTCGGAATTTACGTGATATAGTAGATATTCGTAGAAAATTTCGTTAAAACATAATTATTTTTCTGAAAGTTATGATCATCCAAACGCGGTGGGAGGTGGGCAAAAAGTTATGATCAAAGTCGGGGGTTGGGCAAAAATCTGTAGTTATGCCGCAATCCTATCTATTTACGAGGTGTATATGAATATGTCAAGTATTATTATTTTTTCATCAGCACCGCATCTAACCCAGCAAATAACCACGAAATCATTGCCTATATACCCACCAAGATTACCTATACGACATTATTGGCTAGGCCAATTTGCATATTAAACACATTACTGGCAACTGATATATAAATATTAATATGAAGTTCGTAGTCTATGTAAACCTGTTGCGTGAGCAGAAACTGTACTTAAGAGGCATTACACTTAGAGTAAACCTAATAGGTGTTGCACCGGAAGTTAGCATACAAGACGCACATGAACAGCCTGTCGACTCCTATGAATTGCACTAGTGTAAATTCCATCGCTTTACGGAACGCAGTGCGCAGATATGTAGTCCAAGGGTCAAGAACACCGGAGAACTCTATTGCTACAGGCCGGGCCGGAAAACTACCAAAGATGGGCTGATATTTTTAGGTTGAGCGAGGGTTAGAAATGCCAGTAACTTTCACTTCCTATCTTTACTATTTACTTCTATATTCCGAGTATTCGAATTGTTCTTTATTGGTTTTAATTGCCCCCTTTATTTTAAACATTTCATGATCATGCACATTTCTCTTACTTTCTTCCATTTGAGAGTGCATTGGATTATAAATAAATACGTGCATCAATATATATATATATATATATATATATATATATATATATATATATATATATATATATATATATATATATATATATATATATATATATATATATATATGCATATATATACAGATAGAGAAAGAGGGACTGAGAGAGAGAGACATGCTCACACGCACATATATGATTGTATGTATGTATATATATATATATATATATATATATATATATATATATATATATATATATATATATATATATATATATATATATATATATATATATATATATATATATATATATGTATATATATATATAGCTAATTAATAAAAGTATGTATTTACAAATATATTGTTACGAACGCCCGCGTGAAGCACCTCAACGAAGAGAAAACCACACGCGCGAACGTCGACGCTCAGTGAGTCAGGATGTTCGCCATTAAGCCCAGCGGAGCACGTAACGACGACAACAGAAAGGAAAAGAAGAAATAACACAGACCATACGTTGCGTAGTCAAACTAACTTTTTTTTTCTCCTAGCAAAACAAAACAACATTGCATAGCAATAATTCATAATACTTGCTTTTGAAATAACACTTGTGGCATTTAAAAATAGTTTCCAAGCATTTAACATTACAAAGGTTTTCAATCATTACATCATAATAAAGTTACAATCAAAGTTCGTGTATCAAGAGTCAATTGAAAGGTATTTTTGCTTCTTTTGTTTTTCTTTTCTTTTAACAACAAGTAACAACAATTTTCTCTCTTTTCTTTTCAACCATTTAACAAGAGTTAGCAAAGTTCTTTGTCTTTCTTTTCTCCACAAGAGCATATAACGACGCAAGCACATCTTTCTTCAAAAATTATAAGCAAAACATTTACCGTAACAAATTACTTCCTTCAAATCTCCCACTATATCGACAAGAACTGAACAACGCAGCCCACTACAATCTGTCAATACATCACTTTTGCCTGCCACAGTTCCCTCTCTCTCACTGACTCTACCCATTTAGATCACCGGTACCTTGTGTCAATAGCCTCTCTCTCTTAACCTCTTTCTCTCAGCCTCTCTGTTCATCTTGCTTCTCTTCACTCACTGCTGGCTGTCACATACTATCTGCCTTCTATCCATTTCAGCCGCTTGTACACCAACTGCCCTGTCCATCTTCACTGGCTGCTGTGTTTACACCAAATGCGTTAACCAAATCTATGATCTCGTATTTATGACAGATACCGTACCCAACAGTGCTACGTTACTCCCTCCAAAGCTGGGTCAGTTTAGTACTGCTCCTATTTGTTTTTTTAAACTTTCGATGATCGGAAAGGGTCAGAGATCACACTCCTACGCTATACATAACCATGCTTGTTGACAGGACAAAGGAAATACCAATGCCCTGACCCACTAGAAAACGGTTTCAAACTCAGCTCGTAGAATAGGGACATAACGTTATTTTGTTTTTCGGCGGTCGCATCAATATATTTACATCTCACCCTTTCTGTCTAACCGCCTTTCTCACTTTATATATTTGGCTTTATCTACATATATAATTATTTTGGGTTGAGTTCGATCAACGTTCAACCCCAACCGAGTTAAATAGGTACAAGCAGGGCTGGATTATCCGTTGAGCAAAATACGTATATGCTTAGGTCATCAAGGGGAGGGGGGTTCACCATAGAAATGTTCAATGGTTTATGGCACAAAATAATTCACTTTAAAATTGTTGAAATAATATTCGTGGTTCCTTTATCTCTATTGAGTATAGATGCAGTAGTGTTGCCTGAGATTAATTTTGAGGATCTGGCGTAGGAGTGGCCCTGTATTAAGTAGCTTGCTTACCATATTTCTGTTTTCAGTCCCACTGAGTGGCACCTTGGGCAAGTTTCTTCTACTATAGCCTCGGGCCGACCAAAGCCTTGTGAGAGCGATAGAATAAGTACTAAGCTTAAACAGAATGAGTGATGGGGTCGATTTCTTCGACTAAAGGCGGTGCTCCAGCGTGGCCACAGTCAAATAAGTGAAACAAGTAAAAGAGTAAAAGAGTAAAGACTATGCAATTCAAAAAAGTAAGGGGAAACTATTCAAATATAAATAATGTGAAAGTATACAAAAAAGAAACAAACATTATTTTCCCTCTTACTCTTTTTTGCTTTTCGTTTTGAAAAGTAAAAATTCATTTTATGGTTTGCTATTGTTCATATATAAATTGCATAATATTTTAGTGTGGCACCGAAACCTTTATAGTGATTAGGGGTTCGTTGGGTCTTAAACCGTCTCTTGGTACACGTAATAAGTACCTGGTGTACTGCTTTTCTTCGGAATACAGTAT
The DNA here is from genome assembly GCF_046866305.1 of Octopus bimaculoides. Lineage (NCBI taxonomy): Eukaryota > Metazoa > Mollusca > Cephalopoda > Octopoda > Octopodidae > Octopus > Octopus bimaculoides. The sequence continues at coordinate 38,277,946 of NC_142930.1, read as the reverse complement.
TTACATTTAGATATTAAGGTCATCACAGATTATTTTGCATCATCTGCGATTTTTCAATAAGAATTGACTGTATAGACACATACTGTGTAAAAACGCATTGTTTATATACGGAAACACACACACACACACACACACACACACATACCCGCACCCAGAATATATACAGAACAGAATATTAAGTGTCAAGCTAAATTTTCATTCACGAATTCTTACACTATATTTACATACATATAAATACATGTATGCGTATAGATGTACAAACTCACACACACATACATTCCTGTACCTCTCACTCTCTTTCTTGCACTATCGCTATCACTTCATATATATATATATATATATATATATATATATATATATATATATATATATATATATATATATATATATATATATATATATATATATATATATATATATATATATATATATATATATATATATATATATAATATAATATACATTAAGATAGATAGATAGATGGATACACACACACGCACTCACACACACACACACACACACACACACACACACACACACACACACACACACACACACACACACATATATATATATATATATATGTTGGACCAGGAAGGTTATTAGAGGGATGCATGATGTTAAAACAGTCAAGTGCTCAATCAGCTTTTCTGCGGAATGGTAATATCATATTTTATGTGCTTAGACTCGGAAGACCTGATCATTAAAATGAACAAGTATGCAGCAATACTTAAGTGGTGCTCATATGATACCCAATATCAGTAGAATTTCATGATCGATTTCCTAGTAAACGCATGCCTCCCAAAGATATTTACTTAGATATTGCACAAGTATAATGAATTTTGTGAAGGAGAGGGTGGTACAGCTTGCACAATATTTAGAATTTCAGAAATATTATACACATGGCATCGGGCTGTGCAGGAGACGATCCTGTTCCAAAGAATTAAAAGTGCATTATCTGATAGTTGCAAAAACATTTATTAAGACATGAATTTACAAGCGCACATTTTCCGACACCACGTCTGTCTCATCGTACCATTTATACATATACCTACATATACCTATATATATATATATATATATATATATATATATATATATATATATATATATATATATATATATATATATATATATATATATATATATATATATATATATATATATATATATATATATATATATATATATATATATATATATATATATATATATATATATATATATATATATATGTAGGTATATATATATATATATATATATATTCAGTCCCACCGCGTGGCTTACTGGGCAAGTGTCTTCTACTATAGCCTCCGGCCAACCAAATCCTTGTGGATGGATTTGGTAGACGGAATTATCAGCTTGTCAATAGATATTGAGATATTGGTGTGTTTCCCTCCCCTATGTATGTAGTACTATAACGCCAAACGTAGAATAATGTACTTTTAAATTCAGTTGCTGGTTCTTTGAATTGCAATGGCGACATTTTGTTACATCAACATTTGCCATCAGAATTCTTAACTAATAGGATCACAACTGTTCGATCTACAGAAACGTGGGTCTCTTAATAACAGATTGTGATGCGTATGAGATTTACATATATGTGTGTATGTATGTATGTATATTTATGCAGAAAGAAAGTTTGTTTGAGAGAGAGAAAGGAGAAGGAAGTGTGTTATGTTTAAGAAATTATTTACACAAAACTTGTATCATGTCCCACTTAGAGCGATACTGTGCGGCAAATTTTCATAGAACATTTGGGAGCTATAGCTGTGACAGAAATCCTGTAGGCTGAAATGATATGGAACGCATCCGATGCAATTTTTCTATATTTCGTTTGTACATATTCGTTAGGCGTGCATGTCGCTGATGTCTCCTTACAAATCAGGTATGGCTACACGAGAATAAGTAGAACATTTGAATACTTCTGTACCACTAAATATATATGTGTATATATATATATATATATATATATATATATATATATATATATATATATATATATATATATATATATATATATATATCTTCTTCGTCTTCGTCTTGTATGAATGTATACGATAGGAGAAGTTTTGTTCAAGGTTACCAAAAGTACTATGTATGCGTTCTGAGTGCTGCAATAGGTATTCACTTTCACGAATACAAAAAAACACACACTAATGCACTTTCTTCATACGTTACTCCAATGACGAAATACTTGCTTGATAGAGTATTTAAGCAATACGATAATCCAATGGCTGGGATATATCAGAAACAGCTAACTTTAACATCTTTACCAGCTTTCTATTATTTTACTATTTTTAGTTTTTAGATTGAATTAAATGCATTTAAATAAAAGTCTTGTCTTGACAAATTGTTTAAATTCATCACTACTTTCACCGATAACATCTCTCACTCTCTCTCTCTGTATCTCTCTCTCTCTGTCTCTCTGTCTCTCTGTCTCTCTGTCTCTCTGTCTCTCTGTCTCTCTCTCTCTCTGTATATATATATATATATATATATATATATATATATATATATATATATATATATATATATATATATATATATATATATATATATATATATATATATATCAGTTAGAGCTTATTCGTAATACTGTAAAAATATATCCTTCTGTTAGTTGTCCTTCATATACACACTATGCATAAGATAATTACTGAATAAGTTAGAAAGCTATGTCCCTTCTCCAGATATGAAAATACTAGCGGGTTCAAACTTATCCAGTCCAACTGCTACAATTTAGTATAAAGCCTAATACGCTTTTGATGTACAGGAGTTAAGGGTATATACATATCTCCAAGCCATTTATTTATTTTTAGCACATGTGATCTAAAGTGGCCAACGTATTTCCACATCAAAGCATGCCGGTATTTTGGGGTCTCAAATGAAAGGAAAATAACGCGGTTTATTTTCTAATATCGCTGCTATGCGTATTTTTAGGTCATCCACAATGTTCTTCACTCGATCATATTGAATGTATGTTCTTATAACATGTTTATGCGAGTAATTTAGCCTCTCGCAATCTCTCTCATTCTCTCTCTGTAAATATATATATATATATATATATATATATATATATATATATATATATATATATATATATATATATATATTCATATGTTTATATACATATAAACGTATATATATATATATATGTTTATATACATATAAACGTATATATATATATATATTTATTTATTTATATATTCATATGTTTATATACATATAAACATATATATATATATATATATATATATATATATATATATATATATATATATATATATTTATATTTATTTATATATTCATATGTTTATATACATATAAACATATATATATATATATATATATATATATATATATATATATATATAAGATACACAAATATGCATTTATGTACGATTTATGTGTATGTGTGAATGTAGGGACATATACGTGTGTCTCCTATGCGATAAACGATACCTCAACGTCCTTCGTTTTAAAGTAAATCGAGGTTTCGTCCCCAATATAACGGGCATAAAATATTCGCCAGCAACTGAAATATCACAAATTGTCAACTGAAGCTACACCTGAATATAGTTTATGATTGCAGTACATCATTTTTTTGCCGCATGCGCTCTACATAAACATGTTGATGACTATAACTTCACATCAGCATACGAATTTTGATTATTTTCTTTTTACTTCCATAACAATTTCCATATTTTGTTATTCTATTCTCATTGTTCCTGATCAGTGATCACCAACTTTGTAGCCTGTATGATATTTTCGGAAGTAATTGCACGTCAGTTGTTATCCTTAAATGTTGCCTAAATTTCTTGAGGTGAAAGCATGCATTATAATGCTTTAAGAGCTATATTGCTGGGAACATTTAATTCAGTTTGAGTGGAAATATATGAAAGCCAAAACGTATTAGAAAAAAAGTTATGTCATATCACTGGCAAATCGTTTACTTTGAAATTATATCAGATGTTATAACAAGGAAATTACCGGAATTAATCACCTTGGATGAGACTCTTAAAAAAAAACCTAAATAAAAAAAAAGAAAAATTCATTTACACATATGCGAAATGCTATTTCCCGTGAGCAGATTCCTTCGCCATTGTGTAAAGGTGAAATGGTGGAAATGTTATCGTTCATCGGTGAATAGTTTTATTTGAAAATAAAATCAGATATATATATATATATATATATATATATATATATATATATATATATATATACAAAGTTTTAAATTTAAAAGAGGGTTTTGACGCTAATATCCATTATTATTGAAATATATTCCTATGTAAACATTTCTGTATAAGGCTATAGTTGACTGTCAAATTTAAGTCAAACATATAATTTGCCTTACACGTCTTCAGGGAAATACATTTGAGAACAAAAAAAAAATCAAATAGAGGTCAAGAATAAGAGGTAAATACCACATTTCTAGGTTTCGTCCATATTTAAATTTGTCGTTAAATGACTCGTTAAATTAGTTCCTTCCTATGCAAAGGTCCATTAAGGGGAGACAACCCTTTGTAATACTATGAATAATGTTGATAATTTATAAACAATCCTCTATTCCAATAGAAATTTATACTATATTATCCTAGGAGCTATTGTAAAAACCACGACTGCTATTGGTAAATTGTACATTGATTATGGCCTGCCTTAAGACCTAATATTATACTCCACTGTACTATAAATTATAAACAACTCTCAATTACAATTGGAATTATTATCTCTAGGAGCTTTTGCAAGAACCACAGCTGCTATTGGTAAATTATACACTGATGTGGCCTACCTTAAGACCTAATATTATACTATAATGTACTATAAATTATAGCTAATCCTCAATTACCATGCAAATCTATACTATATTATCTTCATACGTTTTTACAAAATCCCCGCTGCTATTGGTAAATTATATTAGTATGACCTGCCTAAAGATCAACTACTACAGTATAATGTACTCTAATATCCTGTCATACCCTGTCATATTGCAATTTATTTAAACCAGCGAAATGTGTGTATTAGAAAATGTGTACATTTTAGAGCATTATTTGTTAGTTTATTTATCAACTTACCCTTAGAGAATAATATGAAATAAAGTTCTAAATTACATAACGAACAGTATCTCCTACCCTTGTCGTACGTATATATATATGAAAAGTAAATATAAAGATAAAATGTGAGTCCGATGGTCTTCTTAAATTACGTACATAATATATAAAAACGATATATGTCTTACAGCGTTTATAAAACGTGTGCAAGTAATGATAAATAACTGGCACCCGCCCGCACCAAAAAGAAAGTTTTGTAGATGTTTATGTATATAAAATCCTAAAGCGAATCAGCTGAGATATTCCTGTCCCTTTTCTCTGTGCAGCCTATCCATTCTCACGTTCTAAAGGGTAAGTGGCTGTTTCAAAGAGATTTGCTACATATTTATACAAATAAGTGAGATTCTCAAAGAACTTAGTCATGATTTGTCATATTTATACTTACATACATTCACACACAGACGCACACATACATACATATACACGCACACACACACACACACACACACACACACACACACACACACAAACACACGCGCACACACATACATATATAGTTACATAGGATGGTAAACCTAAAACGAAGTCCCTTATAATTATTCACTACATTCTAAATCTACAAATCAAATAGGATTATATATGACGCTCAGTTACATGTGGTTAATATGAACAGGCGGCTAAACAAAATCGCTATGATCTGACACATTTTCTTTCATAATCTTAACGAAACTTACTGCAATCACAGACTCAAACTTCTTATCTTCAATGACGCGGGTTGCAAGCGCTCACTAATAATCAAATATATACCAAAATATACTAACGCTAAATTATTTAAAACTTCTTTTTATATATGTGACTGTGATTTTGCAATATTTGTAATACGCGACAGAAGAGATGCCTACATATCATTTGATTGATTCGGCAACAGCAACACAATATCTAATAGCGTAATAATGTTTATACGACAACATTACGTATTGTTTTTCTTTCAGTATATTTTCTTGAACACTAACATGTTTGGATTAATGAAATGGTATAAAATTAATAGCAATGGAAGTGATTATGCGTCTAATATGTGAAACAAGAACAAAGATTCAGGGTGGTAACCTAGATGACCTGTCTTTAATTCCCGCTTTGATAAGACGTATCACTATGAATTTAATCTGTCTGACGTAATGACTATGGAAGACAGTGATATATGCATATGCATATTTATTTACACCCACACAGACGGTGGATCGACGAGAAAGATGCAGCTGTTCAATCAAAACAATTCTGAGCTTCTAAATTAACGTTTAAGTGCCTAAAAATTTCAAAGACATGTTTACTATTAACGTATACTTAACATCCTACAAGCGTGGTGGAATGTTTGATAATGATGTACTTTTAAATTAGAGGTACAATCTATCAGAAACTCTAGTTAAAATTTTCTGTCTACCGAATTTCACTCACAGCGTATTGTTCGACTCTGGAATTTAATAGATGCTTGTATCTTCTGTATAGATGATGCAAACATGTAATGCTCAAAGTAATTATTTTAAGTAACGATTCTTTTCCTATAAATAACATCTCTTTTCTATCTTTACTTGAAAATTATCATTTTATATAAATTTGGTCTTTATTGAACCACTGCCTTGTTAGTGTAAGCAGCTGGTAACCAGCATGTATGAAAAACATTATTACCAAGCATTAACAAGATGTTACATCCAATGTGCAATATGTTTAAAGCCGTAAGTCTGTTCCAGCAGTAAGGCATGTATTATTAGGATTTATAGTCTGTTTATACAGTTTCCTTGGATATAATTTCTGCATTGATATCACTTATTTTCCCAACAATAGAGTAACTGTGTTGTTTTAAGTCAGGCTCTTGATATTCAAAATTATTCACGCTAATGGTGCTAATATTGTTATTATTCACATTACGTATCACTGTAGTTGAAGATGTGTAATATAAACATTATAATGAGAATAAAAAAAAAAAACATGCATACGTCATCGGCAAAAAAAAAACTAAGCTTTTAAAAGTGCACCAACCATTCAGCGCATCGTGATCGTATTTGATGTAATACATAGTCTGAGAACTTAATAAACAGGCTAGTAGTGGTCAAACGAAGTCACGTCGAACAGCCAATGATTTATACATTGAGGACCAAATATTTAGATGCTACTCTTGGTGATGTTGTCAATCGAGGGCGTTTAATACTATTACCTTGTAAAATATGATCTGATTTCGTGCAGCCGCTTGACAATGCATAGGGAAAAAAAACAGATAGATAAACAGACAGACAGACAATGAATCCTATATATACAGAGATGCAATACGCTTTAGTCGTATGAAAGAGATATTTAAGGTATAGCTAGATTTTAATTTTAAGTTAAAAGGAACTTAAAATTAATTTATGCATTTATCCTAACTTCAAAGGGGATTTTCAGTTAGAATTCACTTTACTGCTGTAGATACAATGACAGAAACTCTCATATTGGCTTTTGGTGAAAAACAGTTGTTTATATAACTAGCGTGGAGAAAAGTCTACGCACTCGTCTGTGCTGAGACTACCAGATCACATGATTGCGACCTTCTTTGATCTCCTCAATGATGTACGCTTGGCTTGTAGAGACAACACCGACTTATATCCCTCATCGCTCTGGTATTCGCGGCACTGGAGATGGCGAGGATTTATCTCTCGCTAGCGATATCAGGAAGCGTGCGTTTTACACCAAACTCCAGTATGAGACTTCATTTCATGGTAACTACCACACTGAATGTTTGTTATAACAGAACATCCACGATCAAGTGGGGATAAATATTAACTTTCATATTAAAACCGCCTCTATCACTAATATAAATTTATAAATTTATATATTTATTTATTGGAGAATTGAGGGTGGTGTTGCACAAGATCAGCTTCTACTACTAGCCCCCCTACGTTTATTAATACTTATATCATTACTACTGCAACAGCAAAGCTATTTTGTTTTAGATGATTTTAGTGGTATTTAACTGAATAAATTTTAATAATGTGATAATGACCTCAGCGAGGTTTATTCCTTTCTCTAATCTCTGCTAAAATGACATGGAATTAATCACATTATTCAGAATGCCGCTGCGATGTATTTGTCTCTTCTTCAAAAGGATGGAAAAAAGAGAAAGGAAAATTCAAGCACATGATGTGAAACGAACACGATGAAAAGTAAAATTAAATAAATTTTCTTGGAGAAGCAATTAGGTTTAACAGATATATTAATGCATATTTTATGAAAGAGAGATGTGTAAAAACACCAGTATTACACTTGAGGTAAGTTTCTCTCATGAGGAGGCTGTCGTTGTATGTCCCATGTCAGCCTGAATAGAACAGACATACATATAAGCAAAACGTACCAGACGTGATAATGACTAATTCTTGCGTGTAGGGATCTGAGTACAAAATTTTTTGGTATGTCTATGGCAGGAATTAAGATTAAGAACGCATGATATTGCAACTCAGTATTATTCTTTTACTCTGACATTTTCCTTTAACAACAATTGATTGTCTGTGCTATAGCAACTGCGCCTGTGATGAGTTGGGAGATAAAGAATTTGATAAATTAGCAGATTATCTCAAAAAATGTTGCTAACGAGGATTTATTGTACAGTATTTCGGGTCTTGAATTGGTTGTTACTTGCAACCACACTAGCTTATATGCGTCATACTCACATACATAAGTACGAAGAGGTCTAAATATATATGGACTCATATACGCCCACACTAGCAAAAATACCTCCATGCATATTTGTTCTTCTAGACAAAAACGCACAAACACATACGTTTGTACACGAATACATGAGTGTACATATTTGCACACACACACATACATGCAGCCTAAAATTTTCGCGCACGCACGTGTATATAGCAGTCACTAACACACTATTTCGACGCATACACAAACACACATACACTTATACAACCGATAACACATCCATAAACACGCGTTCATACAACTGGTACACACACACACGCACACGCACCCACACGCACACACACTCACAGACACACCAGCTTTTCTGTGAAGTCACAGACAACATGACACCATCAGCCTCATATCTAGCCACGCTGTCCAAAAACTTTTCATTACTAACAAACCTTGTGTCTCTGGTTTGCCGATCTTGCCTTATACAGCACCAGTAAACCGTTCAACTAATAAAGCGCCTATTTCATTGGGCATCTCCAAATTCCCATATCATTTCAATCGGTGACCTGGGCCCGAACGGGAGAGGTTTCTGTTAAAACTCGCCCAACTTTCGGTTGCAGAGAACCGAATAAAACTGTTTCAAATAATATGTGTCTGTATATGTTTGTTTTTTTTTTGTGTGTGTTTGTGTACATGTATGTGTCGAACTAATATGGAAGTTTGGTTGAGAGAAAATATTTAGAAACAATGCTACCCTCCCCGATTTCATTGTGTAGCATATTCAGCAAATGCCATATTCTATATTCTAGGGACGATCCATCAAGTTGCAACTGCAAATATTTCAAATTCATACATGTATATTAACTAAAGTCTGACTATAAAATATGGGTACAATGAAGTTTAACTATATATTTACGAGAGAGAATAATCGATATCTGTAAGCATGGAACATAGTATAATGAATCGCTTCTGTAAAGCAGACTATGTTTTACATAATGTTAGAAATTATTATTATGCAAAAAATCAAATCAAATCAAAATTGAATCATCCGAAACTACACTCAATAAACTGGGAAAAAATAACGAGTATTTATATCTCGGGAATAAATATGACAATTAATTAAAAACTAAAGCAATTCCATAAAAACATGGAACGAAGAAAATTTTAATAAATACCAATCGAGATGTGTATTGGATAACGTGAAAATGTGTGAATAAGGCAATTGTATAGGGATGGAAATTTTGTATATATTAATAATCTGAATTGGAAATTGCTAAAATTTGAAGTTTACGACATACCTTAGATCGAATAAAATTATTTCTGGAGATAAGGTCCAAAATTAAAATAATATTAGTAATTATAAACCCTACTTAAACATACGGCTACAAAAGTATCCGGAAATGTTGATTTCAAATTGTGGCACAAGGAGATCCATTTTTGGGCTAAGTGGTTTACACCAACCCCAGTGTTCAACGTATACTTGTTTTATCGAACATCAAAAAGGAAAAGCAAAGTCGAACTCGGTAGAATTTGAACTCACAATGTAAAGCCTGAGGAAGTACTGCTCAACATTTTGTTCGGTATAGTAACGATTCTGCCAGTTCTCTGCTTTAATATCCGCAAATATTAATCAACAAAAACATGATTTTCTCTTAGCCTGTAAGGAAGTTTGGAGTTCTCATAGGTTCCCATTATAATGTACAGTACATATACTGCGATGCAGCTTCGTATTGACATATGCGTCAAAGCTGAAATGAAGTAACAAATGTCAATTGACCAGTCTTTACGATCAGTACAAGAGAATAAAGATCTTAATTGTTTAGCATTTTACTGGAGGGAGAGTAAACAAAGAAATTAATAATAAATATGGACAGGAATGATGAGAGCTAGCAAAATAAACGAAATCAGTTTGTTAAAGAAATCAATATATGATTAATTGTGGCATTGAAATATTCTAATGCCTATCACCTAATGAGCTATTATTCACTGACTGACTTGGACGAGCTTCACTTCATTGTTCTGAAACATTGCATAAACAGAAAACTGGAAATGAATAGATACATATGCTTGGCACTTAGCTTTATATAAATAAACGTAAATATCGTAGATGTCTGCATGATACGAGGATCAATGACTCGAAATACGAAGGCATTTAAGTATTAAAGTCTGGAAAACTAGAAAGAAAGTCTGTTCAATGCTGATTTAAGACGCCTGTAATATGATAAATAGCGTGTCTAACAGAATTTTGAAGGAGTGTTGAAGGGGCAACGGGGAGGGGTGGTAGCTGAGAGGGAAACGGGAGACGGGCAACAGTGGGGCCGAAAATACGTGTTCTTAGTAACTTACAGCGTTTTCGATTTGGATTTGATATTTAATGTATCTTAATTCTAATGCCTGGAAATATCAAAATAATAAAATATAATATACATCCGAAAGTTAGTGAAATATAGTGTCGACAGTAATGCTACCTTTCCATATAATATTGAAAATATAAAGTTGATTTGCATGTAATTCAAAGAGATATCATCATCAATTTGCAATATTTCCTAGGGAAAGGTTATTTCGCTTTGGGATTTCCTGAAAGGACAGAATAATTTAGGCGATATAAATTTAGTTCAATTTATCTCACTCAATTTGTGATAGATTTTCAATATATTTTTTGAGTATTTGAAATAACGCTCAGATATTAGATACTTATATTTTCTATTCTTTTCATTATATTTTGGAATATAATTCGTCAGAATATTCTCTTAATTTTCCATAAAATGAACTGCCTGTGACAATAGTAATTCGTATATATCCTCGAGGTAATATGTGCTTCTATATATGATCACCATAATAAAACAAATCTTTGTGTCGCATATAGAATAATATGAAGTTTATGGTTTGGAAGTAATTATTTTATTTCAATACTTTCATAATATGAAATATTAATAATAATGCTAATTTATTAACAGAAAAAATACCTACTTTTATCTTGAATTAAATGTGAAGCAATGAAATTACTTCTCCGATAAATATTGTGAATTATAATGGAAGAGTAAAAAAATAAGAAAGGCATCGCAATGGAAAAATTAATCTCATGAAATTTGTTTCTATATTTCTCAACTTATATTTATACACTTACTACACGTTACTATTATTGTATTAAATTTCGTTGCCAATTATTTTGGCTTCCATTCTCGTTGCAATAGCTATTGCTGTCATTGGTCCGTTTCACTAGATCTATGACGAAGCCGTTCAAAATGTTACTATCCTATATTTGTAGGGATAGTCTTCCTTTACGCAATGTCTTTCCTGGTCATACACAGGATGGAGAATTTCGTAGAAGACTTCATGCATAATGTTATCTGAATCGGCTGAATTCTTGGCTTAAAAGCACTCTTTGGTCATTCATCATTTAGTCATAGATTCACTGCGATTCTTGAATTATATTCTCCAAAGTAAATTATCTGCTTCAGAATAGTGTGTGCGTTTCTGTGTATGTATGTGTAAACATACGTTTTAGAGGGTGAGTCTCTTCCTAATCACTAAATGACAAAGAATAGAGTCAATGTTTCATCTTATCCCATCCATCTATCTTCAATTACAAAAAAGCTAAGCTCGCAATGGCCTGAATGAAATACTCTATAAGTTCCGTCGATTCTGCCCTATTTAGTGTTAGACAACAATAACAAGAATAATCAAGAACATCAACTGCATCGATGAGAACAAAATACCGCAGATACAGTGAAAGCACACTTACCTAACTGTATCGTTAATTTTAGTCATTGTAGGGAAGGCATATATAACAACAGAGAGTAGTGTACTAATTTACTTAAATTTAAAAAGTCTTGTTTCTACGGCTACAACTAAGAAGTCTAAATCACGCACGATTTTGCATAATTATTTACTTCGAAATCTTGAGATAAATCTAGCTATAGAATTGTTCGAAGTTATTATCAATTGTATCACTAGTTGTATTAAAACTGTACAGGGATGTAAGTTATTCATTAAGTATTAATTTACCTACACTTAATGTAAAGAGATACCGCATATAAATGCTGTTTGTTTGAATCTCGTTGTCTAAAATGTATATGAAAATGAATAAGTCCTGTAAATCAAAAATATTAACGACACATGTAAAACACCTCAGCAATTACACAGACGTACATTAGAATTCACCAAAGGACATGTCATAAAGGAACAATGAAAACATTAGTTTATTTAATTCTGTCATACAATTTAACGTGAGGGATTGTGCTTAATACAATTAATCGTGAGGGATTGTGCTTAAAATGTCTAGCGTGAATCTTCTACGACGAAATTGTTTCCAGATTATATTTTTTGCATTTCGTAAAATTATCTGGCATTCGTGTAAACTAAAATATTTTTACTTAATCACCAAACTGCAATTAGGTTGTATATAGTCGTCTATAACTAAATTTAGTGTCTGCAAATTTAGTTTACATATCTGTGTGAATATTGTTTCTGTATGTTACATAGCTATTGATTTATCTTGTACTGAGACATTCCTTCCATTTAATATATATCAAGCACTGAAAATATTTGCAGTAGCTTCACAAAAGATAGCTGTCAGTTACATGTTAATGCATGTGAGTGTGTGTGTGTGTATGTGTGTAAATGTTTTGTATATGCATGTGAGCCAGATATATTCCAAGATATATCTTCGCTTGATTTGTGTTTGTGAAATAAGGTTTTCCGTATTATCTATAACTGATACGTTTATCTTGCAAACATGGCGAAAGAGCGATAAATAACACATTGCCTTATCAATGAAATCTTTCGAATTCTACCAAGAAATTATTTCTGAATAAATGTATCAGAATGTAATACGTGGCACAAGATAACAGTGTCAAAACTTTTTAAATGTCATTGAAAATCATTTGAAGTAAAATCATAAGGTTCAAAAATTTGTCATTCGGTTGTTTACTTAGTGGAAATAAGTAGTATGATTCGCAAGCAAATATTGTTTCTGCGAGCAAAACATTTATGTAACAAATGCATTTCACACATTAACATAATAAGCGAATGACATAAATAAATATAATAGATAAGAATGACGTTTACGTTTAATATGATTTTATGATCAAGCACAACAGATGATAAACAAAGATAGTGATTCCGTATTATGTGGCAAAATACGCTGTACCGCTTAGAAAAAACTAATCAGTTCATAAATGAAACGTAGATGCAATGGGCTAGATAAATCACTGCCTTCATATTTATCGAATATGTAAACTTTTTATTTATATACAATTTCATCCCATTTGATACATACCTGGAAAACTAACGCGAATATTATTGAAATATCTCACTCTGTATGCTATATATGCTCTATTCTGTAAACAAACATTGATACAGATAACACAATCCTTTTGGCCATATTTAAGTTTGCTGTATCAAATTATGTTATCTTTATTTTCGAAAGGAAAATGTCAATATCAAATTCATAGCTGAAATTGCAGTTTTCCTATTTAAAATATAAATTACAACAGTTTTCTAAATCAGATAAAAGGTTATGCATATAATAGCTCCATTGACATCGATATTAGGAATAATACGTTTTGAATATTTTTTCTATTTCACATCTTGCCAAGATATATACCAACGCATTATCGAACGCTCTTTTATTAACACGATTACTTTCTGAATGGGCTGCAAATGCAAGGCAATTTGAATATTCCCAATCGCAATGTGTATATTTGACTTTAAAGTACACTTTACAAATGTAGAAATGGTAGCGGTTGCGTATATTGAAGGGGTTCTAATATAACACAGGAATTGCTCTTACATTAATGATTGGAAGGGCGGTGAATTGGCATGAGCGTTAAAGGGGCAAAATATGTCCTAATAAATTTCATGTCGTCTTGATCTATTTTTGGAGTCTCTTTAATAATATACTAGTCTAAAGATTGACTCGGTGGTATTGACTATTTATGTATCAGGTTCTGGCTTTGTGCCAATATATATAAAACAACGATATTACATCTAACTATCGTTTTCTATGAATTTATTAGACATCTAAAGTCATAATGCTGAAGTAAATGAAAGATGAAAACGGATACCTAGCGGAATGTATAAATACTGCTGACGTGGAGGTGATAGTCAATGAGTAGATCTACTTAAATAATACTAAGATGAATAGGATTCACCTGAAATTTCTACGTATACTCTCACAAACGCAATTTCCTGATTTGTCGTGTATATATATAAAGAAGTTTTCTCTTTCTTATTTAACTGCAAAACAACAAACTATACTTTAAATATTAGTTTATAGTATTGAAGAGATTGAACAAATGCATAAAATGGTATCTTCGTTGACATGTAGAACATAGGTATTATTATGTATAATAAAAAAAACAAAATATTATCGAGTAGTATTCTTGAAATGTTTGTAAAAAAGTTATGTTAAATGATTTGCAATGTAGAGTGAAACGTCTTTGATTTCGATGAAATTTAATTATTTAGACGGAAATGGAATGGTGAAAGAGAGTGAGACAGAATTAGACGAAGACAGTGGAAAAGATAGAAAAAAAGGGTGAGGGGAAAGAGGGACAATAAAACGAAATAAAATGCAGTATATTAATGGGTCAAACAAATCGAAAGACAATTAGCCTGTCGAAAATTTTGGTGATTTGTATAACTCCTCTTTGTCAATTCGAATCTAAAATATATAAATAGTCGAAGCCTAATTTTGAATAATAAATATAATTCTAGGGAGTGATTCTCTAACCACAAATTCTGATAACAAGCATCTCGGATGTAATCTAAAAACGCCCAAGGTTTCAACTATACGTGTTGTAATAATTAAAATATATTATACTACGAGTACGAGTTAATGCAAACTTCTTCAACACAAAATTACAACTAATTAGATTTGTCAATCACAGTATAGTATGTCCAAATATTAATTTCAGAGTTTCTTATAACTATTTGGAAACTACAGAGGGATTGGAAACGCCATATATCTGGTAGTTAACTCTAAACATATACAATATTTTACAATCAAAGTGTTTCAGGGAAACGGAATCATATTATGTTTCCGCGTTTTACATCATATATGTTACGTTACTTTCTATCATTAATCTTTTAAGCAAATTTAATGCTATCTGTACTATTTTTCACATTCAAAATAAGCAGTCTCCTCTCAAAGTCCTTCGTTATATATCTCTCTTCTTTGCTAAATTTCATTATAAGTTTCTATGTATAATTTGGATTTCATGTTTAAATCGGTTATAATTCCTGAAGTTGAATGAGAAGTTATTTCTAATTACCTATCTCTTGAATTGATTTACATGGTATATAAGATCTACTAAAATCGAGAAAAACCTTCATGAACTTCAGAATTACATTTTATAGAATTGATAATCCTTATTACTTGTACGGAACAGTGAACTACTGACAGTATTGTTGAAAAGAACTTTGCAACAACAATGGAAGCTACGAAACAAGGTTCAGTTGACAAAATCGGGAAGATGACGACGTTTGAACATGTAAACAGACTTACTTTTAAAACATATATTCATGCACAAACTAATCCATGGGAGAAATGATAGGAGGACCACAATAGAGGTGTTGCAAGAAGAATGAAGAAATCAAATGTTTGGCCGATGCGTGGATTGTTTGGGGAGGACGTTACTTCTGCATTTAGTCATATATGGTCTCTCAGGTTTGCATATAAATTGAAAGACTAATGCATAATGACTTTATTGACTGGAAGAAAATTAGATTTATATATTGTATTCTCAACATATATAGCTGTTAGGAGTTCTAATTATATGTATTGTCTAATTTTTTATTACAATATATATATATATATATATATATATATATATATATATATATATATATATATATATATATATATATATATATATATATATATATATATATATATATATATATATACGTATAGTATATATATATATAGATATATCACAAGATGTTTGTGTATATTGATTAACGCATACATTTCCACAATTCTCAACCGATTATCACCAAACTTTACACACACATTACTTATATTCCAAAGATAGTAATGCACTATAACATTTTACCCGGAAGTCTCACGTAACTAGACAAACCGGGAAAAAATCTGGTTCACACGGGTTTTGTCTAATTCGTTGCATGTACATAGTTTTTGTGTATGTAGTGTCTTCCAGACTTTTAAAACTTATATGGTCGTGCATTGGCATTAGAAAATATATTTTGGTGGTTTTCACATATTTGATGTATTATCTATTTCTATCTTGTAATTGTATATCATTACCTTCTATATTTTTTATATGTGTATTAGCATTTATTGTTTCAGGGTTTTGGTTAGAGGATATTATAAAAGTGAAAGAATTTTGTCTATTCATTTATTTTGACTGTTTTTCATATTTTTTAAATCTATATTTGCATCATAGAATGTATTTTAGTTGTTTGCACATTTTATATTTATTATTTCTTTATGTGTTAAACCGTCCAGAAGGTGTGCGTTTACTAGTATACATAAATACATATATACACACACACACACACACACATATATATATATATATATATATATATATATATATATATATATATATATATATATATATATACGTACATATCTATATATCTATTTATGTGTATGTATGTATGTATGTATGTATGTATATATATCTGTGTGTGCGTGGTGGGTGTACTTTCTTTAATTTAATTTCTTTTTTATTTTCATATTGATTTTTCGCTCATATTTAAGCTCCAGATTCAAGTAGTAAAATGGCAATAATATAAGCTTGATAGTAAAATAGTAAAATGGCAGGAAAAGTCTGACGAAACATATACAAACAATTACATTTATTAAATAATAAACACGTAGAATTAACAAATAAATAAAAATGTGTTTTGTTGGTCTGCCCTAACATCATCAGAGAAGAAACTTGCTTACCATGACTGACATTCTCTGGTAGTGTCATGCTCCACTAACATCAGCTGTGAAGGCCAGTTACTAAGCAATAATATTTATATGAAAATAGTTCCTTGAACATCCACCAGATGTTAGCTTGCTTCTCCGTTAATACCAACAGGAATGCTCACTTTCTAAACTGCGCTCTGTTTACAAGAACAGCAACAAGACCAACAGCAGCAGTAACAACAACAGGACAGTAGTCTACACAACATCTACAAATATGTTTCGCCTGACATCTCTATTTGAATGTTCCGAACACAGAATTGATAAAGAAACATCAGTGTTAATGAATAATGATTGTTGTATTGTTATGCATCCAAGACGATGAATAAATCAATAATAGCTGATGCTACATCACTTATTCTATTTCGTATTGGCGATATTTACTAATAAGAAATTAGAATGGCGTTCTCTTCGCATGGGATTTTGCTTTCTGCTTTTCAATATATTGCCGCTCAAGTTAACAGCTGTATCACAATGCGCAATAAGGTCTTCAGCGAGACGTAGAAATAGACTGCGCAGTGAAGGAAGTAAATCATATCCAAACTGAAACGCTGCACCCCAGAAATTTAAGAAACGTGTCTCTAAATGTGCATCATTAACTATTTTTATTGACGTTCATATACTAATGTTAAACTGGTAAATTCTCTCGAAAAAGCTAAGTATCATTTAAATAGCACTTTGCTGCCTACCTACCACGTATTTGAGTTGTAAAAGTAAGTTACTGTCTGTGTCTGCATGTTATTGTGCATGTATGGATGCATATTTCTCCCCCTATCTTTCTCTCTCTCTCTCGCTCGCTCACACACACACTCGCACACGCACACACGCACACGTAAACTCTTCTGTGCCATTCGCTGGCATCTTCATAGTCACAAAAGCAAGATTAGAATAACTATTAGAGAG
Organism: Octopus bimaculoides; assembly: GCF_046866305.1. Taxonomy (NCBI): domain Eukaryota; kingdom Metazoa; phylum Mollusca; class Cephalopoda; order Octopoda; family Octopodidae; genus Octopus; species Octopus bimaculoides. Next base: position 38,259,379 of record NC_142930.1, on the reverse strand, counting down.
AATATCACTGTCTGAAACCTGTCAAAGTAGTGCTTCACACTAGCATAAGTCCACTTACAGAAATCAGGAAGGGAAAAATCTTATGTAAAGAACACAACACACACACATACAAAGGCCTATACACAGACACAAACACCAAAACTTTCAGTCACGCTAGCAAACACTCGCTTATGTATATATGTGTATGAGTTGTCATGAATTTTCGTTTCTTTCCAATGTTATTTCGATTCACACGAAAAATACTTCTATTATAGCGTTTTATATATTTTTTAGCTGTAATTGTGTTTGTAACACTTTTGTTTGTCTTTGAAATATAAATGTATTTTACCTCTCTTCAAAAATATGATGCAGTCGAATAGCAGGTAAAAAGAATGAGCATCCAAGCCACTGCCTCTCGCCGCTTAGAATCAATGTTCTTAATCTGCCAAATCCACTCGAGACATTTGTGTTATGTACGGAGAAAAAACTATTATTGGGAGAACTGCGCAGAAACAATTGTCAAGCTTGTTTGAGGGGCTAATTCAATATCGCAGGCTGTGCATTTCAGGCCAATTTCAACTTGACGTAGATCGAGTGAACGGGATCACGCAACAAGTATTCGCGTCATCTACTAGGAACTTAGCACAGTAAATATAATTCCCCCCATGATACCATCGCACGTGATCTTCATTTCATGGATTAAGTAAAAAAAGAAAAGAAAGAGACTGCCCCCTGTGATTTAGCCGGTCTAACTAAGCAATGATCAGTAAACCTGAGAGGCTGAACATCATAAACAAGCCTGAACGTAGTGCGTATTGCTGAGGAATTCAAAGTGCGTGCTGGACGGTCTGACTGAAATGGGTTGGTGGATTTCAGAGATACTGAAATTCGAAACTGTGCAAGTCTGATGCGGGGACGCAACCGTAATCTGGTCGACAGCGTTTATTTTGGATGTCTTGTTTATAGTGGTTTTTGTTTTCTTTTAGTTTTAAGTGTTGATATGCTAATGAATTGATAGGAACATCTTCAACAAAGTGTGCATATATCTTTTGGATCTTCAGCTATTTGAATTCTACCCAGATCTGAAGAATGCATATTTTCTGTGAATTACGAGAGAGGAAGCTGCTCATTCCTAAGAAAATATCATCATGCACACACACACACACACACACACACACACACACACACATACACACACACACACACACACACACATATATATATATATATGTATATATATATATATATATATATAATCATAAATATATAGGGATTGACAGTAACCGGCTTCTCCAACATACTGAGAATTCAGAAATAGCAATATATATATATATATATATATATATATATATATATATATATTCTGTACAACTCTTTTCTTCTTTCTTTTAGCCCACTTCACACTTCCTTCGTTCTTTCTATTTTTCTTATTCCGCTCCCCCTCACTTACATTTCTTGACCTTCCCTTCAGTCTAACTTTCCCTCCTCTTTTACGTCATTCTGTCCATTTCCTTTTTTTTCTCTCTTTCTCAGCCATCTTTAATTCTTCAATTCTTCTGCCTCTACCTCTCTCCTCTCCTTCCACCTGATCGGTGTTCCACCAGGCCTAAACTTTGACTTGGTTCGAGTACCATCCGTGTAGCAACTCTTATATTTCTTCCTATGACTCACATCTCTTATGTTCCAGCCGTAACGCTTCACTCACACACACTTCTTGTTAATGTCCTGTTGTTTGTATTTGGAATTGTGTACCATTTCTCCGTTTCATTTCGTTCTTGTCTTCGCATACATTCGCTTGCTTTCTTCCAAAGAGTCTAGTGCTCTTAGACTAGATTTTCTTTTGGTCGGCCGGATTGGAGCAGTCTCTATTACAACCGTTTGAAACTGCAAAAACGATCTGGAACCCGACTGTGAATAGGAAGCTCCGAATGACGCGTCCTTTTTTTCCAATCCTCTTTTGTATCGTGTAACTGTCCAGATGTTTTGTTGTTGCTTGTTACGTTCTTGTTCTATTTTTTTTTTTGTTTTCTTATATATATATATATATATATATATATATATTAATGTAGTTTTCAGAGAGATTCAGTGTGACACAATGAAATAAGGATGCTACTTTAAATTACAGGTACAACTCATATTTGCCAGCTGACAAAATGCATCATATCAACCAAGTAATGCAAACAATGAGTTATAAATTATGCACTATGTACATCCACCTCAATAAAGATATACAAAAAGCGTTGTAGCAATTGAAATGTAAAGTTGCTCATTCATATTTTAAAAATACCAAAATAATAAGTTCAGTATTTGTGAAATACAGTTGATATCACGGATTATCATTACGTTGTGGAGGAGTAGGAATGTGACGTGGAACCAAGTGTGCGGGAACCTGTAAGAGTTTTGGAGCCAATGGTTTACAGTAAAATCATTCTTTTGCGTTTGCTAAACTGCTTGGTGTCGCCGAAAGTGGTCATAAAAATTGCTTAATACTGAATAGCGGAAGCTTTGAACTATATGATAATTTCCAACCGACTTAGATTAACTTTATTTTGTTTTAATTTTATATCTTCTCTTATGAATATTTTACTGTGTGACAAGCAGAATTATATGATTATTTCGTTTTCTGAAGGTAAAAGAAAGATTAAGAGGAAGCACAATCACAGTATATCAAAGTTTTTCCTCGTCAATTAATTTCTAGAAAAACAAAGTGTATAAATCCGTTTTGTCTATTTAAAGAAGTACTGACTGGTACTAGCCTAGCCGATGCAACTCTCAACAGAATTCCGATTATTTACCATTGGTCAGCGAAATACCATCACTTTAAATAATAAATTCAACTGTCACTCAATGATACGAGAAAATTAAATATAAACATATGTAGCTTCAGACGCGCACACCGTACGTACATACATAAATTGACACGTCGTTTAATGTTTCTTTTAACTTGAGAAGGTTTACATTATTTATTAATTGACATTTTTATGCTTCAAGTTTTAGAAGTGAAGTGACTGTTAAATCGAACCACGTACAAAGGAAGCGTATGAAATGTCCGAATTTCAAAGAGGCCGTATTGTGGGTCAATCCGAAGGTGGAGTTAGTCAACATAATATCGCAGAAAACAATCGAATCCAACTTTTTACAGTTAATAGAGTGATTGTGCAATTAAAAACAAAGGGGAAAGAATCCACGTCACCTTGCCCAGGTCGACCAGGGCCTTTTGACAGGACCCTTCACTTTGCAAAGGGAAGTGTTGAGGATACTCAACGTTGCAAGGTCTTTTACATAGAAAAATATGTTGATATCAGTCTCGGAACAGTTGTCAGGTATCTTCACAAGCTTGGTTGCTATGGTAGAGCAGCAAGAAGGAATCCACGTCTTCCAGCAGCCAATATGAAGCGAAGAAAAAATTGGGCCAGTGAGGTGGTGAAGAGTTCGGTAGCATTTTGGGACATAGTCATATTCTCTGATGAGTCCAGACTTGCTGTATTTCCTGACAGGGGCCAAATGTGGGCCTGGTGTATCTGTGATCACGAAATGGATAACCTTTAACGACTTTAAATGTCTATTTACTTCTGTCATGTGTCTATACGTAACTTAGATAACTTAGATTGTTTGCAGCCATTATTGACCAAGGCCATGCCTAACTCAATAACAGCGCCTGGAAAAATCATTTTGACTAATTATTTCGGGAAACTATGGACCACTCATGCAGTGAGTTGTTATTGGCTGAGACGTATCCATGTGTAGGTAGTTTATACGGTATTTCCTACCGAAATTTGTCCGGGAACCTTTTGAATGTTGTGATGCCTTTGTCTATTTTAATTTCTTTCGGGATAACATTGAAAGGAGCAGGACCATTTGCAGTGAAGAAATTGTGTCTTTAGGTTTTCTGTTGATGTGGTCTCAACCTTTTCAGGGAACGCATTGCAAGGGGGCCCCAGTCTTGGGTGAATTGTAAACATAATACCGATATGATTGCGATAATATTGGTGGAATATTTTCCACACGATGAAAATAATGCCTCGCTCACTGCGGCGTTGCAGAGAACATGTGTATTTGCATGTGTATGCATGTATATGAATAATACACAAACACATCACAGCACATATACATAAAAAGACAAAGATGTATAAGCAGACAAAGACATATTTATCATAAGACATGGGTATATCTTACACACACACACGTACACACATACGCACACATACATAAGTATATACATGGCTTGATATACATGGCTTGATATACATGGCTTGATATACATGTATGTATCTATGCTAAATATATAGCTATGTATATGTACATTTATATTTGTAGATATTGGTTAAGTCAGGCAACTTCAAAAGAATAGCATTTCAATAATGATTTCATAAAGAGATAGCCATGTGTTTAGGTAAGCGGAAGTATCGACAGTAGTTCACGTAATATTAGTTCCGTTACTAGCCTACAGTGTCGCAGTAGTAGCAACAGCAGCAATGATCGATTTGTAACTATCTTTAATACTAGTAGCGTTCACAGCAGCTGTAGATTTTGTGTTAGATGCAGCGGTAAAGTAATAGTCAAATCCCTTTGTATTGGTAGGTTCAGGAGACGGCTTATATCAGTAATTTTTCTGAATCCCTTCAAAAGTAAATATACGAAGACGAGTCAAAAAGTAATGTATATAAAATTGCATTACTTCATGATATGACCTCGTGTATGCATCCACTAATATCATCTCCAGTGAGTGAAACAACGGCAATTTGCGGCTCAAATAATTTACTGCCATCATAAGACATGAACATAAAATTAATGGCCGATATAAGTTAGACTAATGCTTGACTGGTGAAGACCACCACTGTTATCACACTTGTCACTACTGTTTCTACGGCTACTACATCCACGGTTACTGATTTGGACATTGTTGGTACTGACACTATTGCCAATGTAGCTACTGCTAGAAATACTGTCGCTTCAGCTGCTACTATTGAGACTCTTATTTGGGCCAACATTCTGTCCGCCATTACGATGATCTTCATCAGCAATGACACTCGTACTTCATCTTCAAATATATCAGATATCATGTTCATACTGCACCCAACTCTTCACCAGCTGTTACTACCTCTAAGACTACTAATTCTACGGACGCCATTACCGCTACTGATAATGCCGGCGAAGGAAACTGGTGGTAATGCATGCCTTCTAATAATTCGTTATATGATTTTCCTTTGTAGATGGCAAATATGACCAAAATATATAAGAAATTATTAAATTATAAATTTTGTCTTGGCATTATAAGAAGCTCTGTGTTTATTTATTCTTATATCACTAAGCATCAAATAAAATAGTTTTCTTATGCCTGCGTATACTCACTCATACACACATCAGTATCTGTATGTGTACGTGTTTACTAATCTGTTCTATATGTATCCGAAGGACCCAAAAATATAAGTATGTTTCGCTGATGTGGAATCATAGACGTGTCTAATATTGAAGTAGTCTTTACTTAGATTTCAAGAGAAACGAACATAAATATCAATGATATATTGGAATTAAACAAGCTCAGAAAATAGTATTTTTATTTCGGTAAATGAAAATAGGCTATGCTTGTCTGTATATACCTACACACGTACACGAACACATACAACCACACATGCACACGCACACATCGTTTTAGACATAGCAATGCATGTGACAAACACATTCAATTAAAAACTTTGCATTTCTGTCGTTATAAAGTGATAAATATTGAAATGGTTTACATTTTATGGGCTTTGAGATAAGCATGGCGTCTAGGTAATAAATCGTCACTCCCTCCAAGTCGAACAGTTTTACGTTCTATTCGCATTTTGCGTTGATGCAATACTCTCTAATGTATACAAATGAATTCCTTTGACATCATATATTAATATTCATCTATATGTTCTGTATGATGCAAAATTTTATTTTCTAGTAGTTTAGAAATATACTATTGAATATTTTACTTTTTAAAAGAGTCGTGACTTGCAAACTTCCCACGTAAATTTTTTTTACCATACTTTTCAACTTTGCTACCACCTGAAGGGTCAATATTGTCATTTAAAGTAATGGGATTTTGAAAGAAATTTGTTCGCTAGAAATTACATCATACTAAATGCGTAGGAGATGTTTACTCGAGAGAGAATTATATCTTCTTCAAAGATTACTATTAGGTAAATTTAATAATCTAAAGTGAGAATTTTTACATGTTCCACAGACAAGCTAAAATTCACAGAAAATACAAATGCAAATAACCCGAACGAGATTGGAACTAAGAATTGGCACTGAATATTTCTCATCCTCTTATATATATTTAAAACCAGCATATGCTCTTTAAGAGTGTGCACTGAAAATGTAAAATTCTGGCAACAGCGGAGTGATATCGACAGAACGATAGAATTTGCCTTGAGCAAGAGTTACAAAAACAACAGCAGCACCAAACACACAACATATATCATCTATGATGTATTTCATATTCTATATAACATGAGATACTTCAGAATCAAAAATCAAGTTTGCACATCAAAACATCTGCAAGTGATTTTAATTTGTGTATATAACACAGTTTGTTGATATATTTGGTACTCATTATCATTTATGAAAGAGATGAGCTATAACATAAATGTTGTGTGATTCCTTGATGGCAAGTATATAAACTCTAATTCACATTGAAATTGTTGGAAACTACAGTTGATTTTCGTATGTATTCGGAATTTATCAATGAAATCTATAGTGTAATATATTTTCAAAGTCGATACGTTTCAATCAGACTTATTGCCAATCAGCTCAGATAGATATATTGATTTCATCCGTATTGAAATACTGCTACGACATGCTACTAATAATTTTATACAAAATAAAATATTATATCTTTTATATGTGCTTTGAAGATTACAAATAATATAATCTGATGTTATTGTATATTTAATTCATGGCGATTATTGCATTGTTAAAGCATCAATCGGGTTTCGATTAACTACTAATAATTGTTCACATTTACTTAATTGTGAGTAGTTTAATACAATGTATATGGGAACCAAAATCATACAATTCTATGTGGAGAGATGTAAGAATTCAAGTGTATTAGTGACTAACATCTCTGCATAAATTTGTATATCTATCTCTCTATCTATCCATCTATCATATAAAACATTCATTCATAAATTGCAATTCATAGTATGCTTACGCGCGTTTCAGATAATAAGTAATAAAATGATGTGTTAGTTCTGCACATTTAATCAATCCTTAGTTTATCGACATTATCTTGATCAACGTGAGTGATCTACCTAGATATTAACATACTTCTGATAGAGTTAGTTTCTATCGGGATCAACAAAAGTTTAACAACAATAAGAATCCCTGCTATATGAGCGGAACAGATTTGAAGAGATATATTTTTTCTTAAGTATTTGTTCTTCTAAACCACTTGGTTGCTGCTGTTGAACAATGTTTGGATGTCTTACAATTATATCATATAAGTTTCGTTGTTTCTATTCCTGGCAGAGGAACTGCCTTCAGAGGGTTATAATGGTGCTCTCTAGATCTATTCAATGCAATACTTGATTAAATATAGATTGATTAGCTTTTAAAACTAACGTATTATGCAACACTAGTTTTCTGGAAAGCGCATATACAAATTAAAAATTGCAAATTCTGAATTTACAATATATAAATCTCCCTTTTCCTTTGTAGTTACTATAAATAAAAATGTGAATTCATAAAATATATTCAGAAATGAATGTTACCTTTACTAATTGAACAGTACTACAGGTGTTATTTTGCAATCTACATGAATAAACATAATTCTCAGAGCTCGATATCGTTTGCTAACTTGGATATCTACGTTTCAAATTACTTAAAATTTATTCGAGTGGTTTAAACATATATATGTGTGTATGTGTGTGTGTGTGTGTGCGTGTGTGTATGTGTGTACCCAGAACTATTCCCCAGTCTTTGGAGAGCAGTAGCCACAGGAAGATACACACCAGGCATTCCATTCCTTTCACCGCTCAAAGAGGCGAGCCCCATACTATCCTCGGGTCAGTGCATAGAACGGAACCCCCATTATCAGCAGCGGTGCCCGACAGGATATGCTGGTTTATTCCAGCCACATTATACTGGTTCCGTACCTCTTTGAGCAAAATCAAATTCACTCATCCGTCCACAAAGACTCTCAAAGCTTTCTTGTCATTTTAAAATTCTGTTGCCTCTAACCACCAAAGCTTTCCTCACTCTTCCATCCATCCACACAAACCGAGGTCACAAACCGAGGTCTACCTCTGGTTCTGCTGCCTTCATCACCCTCCTTACCATCCGCTTTTCATCCATCATTACCATGTGGCCAAACCAACTCAACCTTGGTTGTTAGTCTTTCTCTCATTTCTGCTCGCTTCCACACCGCCTCAAATATATATATAAAAACAAGGGTAAAATATTATTAAAATAATAATTAATACCGGCGGTTAGCATGCGTAATAAAAGTCAGAAGACATAAATATGTTTATAATATAAGAGTGTATACAAATTTACACACGGAGAGAAGACCACTATGTGGACTTGTTACATGCAAAAAAGGGCAGTCGAATCCCAAACCTTGAAAAAAAAAAATTTGTTGTATGTAAGTAGGACACTTGAATGAATAAATATCTTAGTTAACTCTGTAACCATAAGTTTTACCATTAATGATTCAATTAACCAAATAATCAATTAATCGATTAATTAACCATCTGTGGCTCGTCAGTAGAGTCGTTGGAAAATGTACAATTATGAAACTATTATACATACCGAAAACACGTACTTATACCTATTCCAGCGACTCTACTGACGAGCCAAATATGGTTAATTACTCGATTAATTTACTAATAAATTGGTTTATCTAATCATTAATGGTGAAACTCATGAGTATGGAGTCAACTGAGATCTTTATTCATTCAAGTGTCCTGCTCGCATACAATCAATGTGCCATAAATAAGAATGCTTTTTCGTGGTTTGGAATTTGACTGCCCTTTTTAGCATGTAAGAAATCCATATGGTGGTCTTCTCAACGGGTATAAATTATTATACACTATTTCATATATACACGCACACATAAACACGCACACACATTGAATGATTCATTTAGTGATTGATTGATTTGATTGGGTTATTGATTGAGTGGATAATTGAAAGCCTGGTGATTTCGGCGGCACATAATGATAATAATAAAGACAATAAGAATAAAATAATAATAATTATTATTATTTTATTATTAATTGCAAAGACAAAAGCACATGAAAAATTAGCTAGCAGATGGGAACAGAAACCTCTGCATGGCAAGTATGTGGCTCGTAGCAAACAAGCTGATGTCGACCAGAAACACACGCATCAATGGATACGAAGATCAGGGCTAAAAGCAGAGAGTGAAGTTTTCATATTAGCTGCTCAAGACCAAAGCTTATTAACCTGGAACTACTAAGCCAATTTGATAAAAAAAAATGTAGCTGACCCAAAATGCCGATTCTGTAACGATGAGATTAAAACTATAGACCACCTAATTCCAGGGTGTAGAGTCTTAGCACCTGTAGAATATAAAGCAAGACATGACAATATGTCGGCATTATAAAATCAAAGGACAAGAATGAAATGCAAAGAGATCACTTCAAACAGATTGAAGAGAGACCTTTCCATGGTCAATTTTGGGGAGTCATTGAAGACGTTTGTAGAAAATTCAGGGTTTAGGTAAAAATTAGGTGGGGGTAATTAAAAAAAGAAACAGATAGCCTGATTGTAACAGCGAAAGATTATGCGATAAAAACAAACAACTTTACAAAAAATATATATGGAGAGAATGTGTTAGAAAAATGCAGAATCTGCGGAATTTGGAACTTGACAGTGGCACACATTGTGGAAGAATGTTCCAAGTTGGCTCTAGAAAAATATAAGAAATGGAGACATGACCAGGTGGTAAAAATTTTACACTTGAAACTGCTGCAAGAAATGGAGATTTGAAGCTGGAGACACATAGCATAATCATCGGGTCGAAAGAGTACTGGTGCCGCAGAAATGTAAGATTTTGTGGGACTTTCCTATTCAAAAGGACAAGAAGTTAGAAAACAACAGCCCGGATATAACATTCATGGATAAGGAAAAGCGAAGTTGCTTAGTAATCGACACACTATTCTCGTTTTTGATTCCAGGATCGTAAAGAATGAGGACGGAAAACAAAATAAAAGACAATCCCTTAAAATTTGCAATAGGAAGAATTTGGAGTATGAGAACTGAAAAGGTCGTGCCTATATTAATTGGTACATTGGGAACAGAAAGCACCTATATGGACAAATGGCTGGAGGAGATTGGAATAGAATGCCCTGTAGAGCGTCTAGAGAATATTTGTCTGATAGAAACAGCAAGGATTATCAGGAAGATTCTAAGCACTAGGAACACATCTGAAAATTTGTGGACACAGAAATTTACAGTTAGTAAACCATTACACACATAGATCCTGTCAGGAATAAGACCGAACCTGATGCAGTATCAGACAATGGCACACATAGTTTCTGATCTTAACCGGTCGAAAATGCAATCATGTACATGTTTTCCCTTGGTATAGAGGCTTGACGACAGCAAATATTCTGCTCAATACTCCATAACTTAATTACCAGTTGGTCGACCATAAATAGTTGAAGATGTTCCTTTGTGATTGAAGATTTTTGCATCTCTGATCACAATCAAGAACAGTGGAGGAGCATCATAGTCATGTATTGAGAGGAGCTGCTTGGGGATTTAAAAATAAAACTCTGGAAACATGAACGTCTTCTTCATCATCCTTAAACAAACCGTATTCTGGAACCTTTAAGCGGGAAGGGTACAGGGCCTGAAGGAAATTGTAACTGGGACCCACCTGCAAGATCATGTGCTGATTCTTTTAATATGAGATTACCAGTCGCGCACGTATGGTTGTGATACATGGCGCGGTGTAAGCTTATCAGACGGGTTGAACGATGGGTATATTATTACCCCTGTGTATATTTGTACCCTCCTCTCATTCGCTGATCTCCCATTCAACAATAATAGTTATTATTATTTTATTCTTTTATTCGTTTCAGTCATTGTGACTGCGGCCATGCTGAAGAACCGCCTTTAGTCGAGCAAATCGACCCCAGGACTTATTCTCTGTAAGCCTAGTACTTATTCTATCGGTATCTTATGCCGAATCGCTACGTTACAGGGACTAAACACACCGGCATCGTTGTCAAGCGATGTTGGGACACACGCATGCATAGCACATATACACACGCATACATACATATATACATACATATATATGCGACGGGCTTCTTTCAGTTTCCGTCTACCAATACCACTCACAAGGGTTTGGTAGTCCCGATGCTATAGTAGAAGACACTTGCCGAAGGTGCTACGCAGTGGGATTGAACCTGGAAACATGTGGTAGGTTAGCAAGCAACTTATCACACAGCCACTCCTGCGCCTATAATAATAATAATAATAATAATAATAATAATAATAATAATAATAATAATAATAATAATAATAATAATTTATTTTAATAGTAACATTTCGGTGAATGTAAGATTTTTTTTTTTTTTCATATCTCATAGACTGTTATATAATACATTTAATATACAGAATTATTCACTAACATTATTATAGTTTGTTCACCTCCTCAGATATCATTTTGTGAAGACACGATCAAACTCTTAAATATCCCGGTGATGCATATTAATGTCACATGAATGGCCATTTCGACAACATGCAAATAAACGGTATACATAAAGCCTACATAAGTTACATCAAGTAAGATTTAACTCAATTAATCATATTAAAAGATATAAAACTAAATCAAAATAAAGTCGAAATTAAGTTCGTCGGAAATTATTGCATACATCAAAGCGTTCACCATTCAACGATATAAAACCGTTTTCATGACATCTTTTGGCGACGCTAAGCAGTTACAACACCCGGGCACTTAAAAGAACGTGTATAGTGTAACCGTTCCCACTTATACATTTTCAGGCCGCATGCACACATATAGATTTTTGCATCATTTATATAAATAGGTCTTTATCTACTGTCATATAAATGACCATACTGCCTAGATATCTGTACACGCAATATGCATATGGAACAGCGAAATACAAACACAATTAAGCTTCTCCTTTACTTAATACATCAAGCAAACAGAAATGGTTGTGATCGTCATTGTACTCCAGGTAAACATGTCGAATGCTGAAGCTGATGTAAATCAACAGTCAAACGTGTAACACTATGATTGCACTACACAGTTAAGATGATACATGCTTAGAGAATCATAACCAAAATAGATTGAAATAAGGCTTGAATCTGTTTCAGATATCCATTCGAGTGTTTTCAAGGCCGTTACCTATATTTCAGTCTATCAATCAATCGATGCATAAAATTGAACGATGAACACCCTCAAATTCATATCCGAAATAGTTGTAAGCCTAAGATAAATAAATAATTATTTTTTTTCTTTTAAAATAAATGTGTGCATAACCCATTCTTTCTACTCATGTTATGTATATGTATATATATATATATATATATATATATATATATATATATATATATATATATATATATATATCAAGAGAGTGAGAGAGAGAAATTGATCTGTGTGTCCATATGTATGTGTGCTTTTGTGCGTGTAATAGTTGGACTTTGAGTGGCATCGCTAACTCCTAACATGAAGGCAGACGAAATTTTGCCGATTTTGTCCGGCTTGTTAATGATCCTGCTATATCGGAACATACACAGGTTCAGTAGAAAATTGTAAACATGTTTATATATTAATGCTTTCCAACAAATTTATCCTTGTTCGGTGTTTCTTCAAGATGTCAGAGACTGAAACCATTCTCCAGTTTCTATGAAAACATTCCTCTCCCCGTTTTCTTGCAGCAGAATGTGTTTTGTCAAGCATTAAACTTTATTTGAGTTACTATTAATGATGATAAACCATGTTCGAGATTTCTTTCTAAAAGCAACACAATGTTGGTAGTTGAAGGGTGTCCAATTGTTTTCATTCGATGTAGGGTAATGTATACTCAATGTTGATATCAATAGTAAAAATTATAATTCACATGTAACTTCAATTCATGCATACAATTCTCACTTTAAACTGAACTTATGATATTACTGCGTATAATTGAACAGAATGAAGGTAGTTTTATATTATCTACAATTGACGGATATGTGTCCTCATCTTTTTCGTTGTTAAGACAACGTTTCGGCTGATATACCCTCCAGGCTTCCTCAGGTGTCTTGTGGAATTTCGAATCCGAGTTCCCATTCCAAAGGTATTTTTCGATGTTATTATTATTATTATTCATATTATTATTATTATTATTCAGGTCACTGCCTGGAATCGAAATCGGAATTTTAGGGATAGACCACGCTCTTAACTACTATGACATATGCCCGTGGGCAATTAACGAGTGAATTTTAGGGCTTATAAATCTAATATTCTCCTATCCTTAGTACCGGTTTCCATATACTGTTCATTTCTGCACTCGGTCTGCTTAGGAGATTGTTGTGTCCTAGCATATGTGCTGCTGCTTTTAGTTTTCGTATTTTCCAGTGGTGTTCTCTGTCTATTATTTTAACTTCATTCCACATGGGGAGGTGGTTCCATTTTTCCATACATTATCAGCTATACCCGATTTATCAATATTTCCCCGTATCACAGCTTTGCGAGGTTTTTCTACCCGTATTTTGAGGGGCCGGCATGTTTCACCTTTGTATAACCTACCACAGCTGCATGGGATGGAGTACATGCAGTTCTTAGTCATATTCTCTTCTATTGGTGGTTTTACTCGAAACAGATATTTGCGAAGAGTTGTATTACTCTGGAATACTGCCCTGATGTCATATGGACCGCATATCTTTTCTGTCTTTTCGGAGAGGCCTTTCACTTAAGCTAAACTGACTGTGGACAGTTTATCGGTTTCATCCTCTCTTTTCTTCATAACTGGCGTATGGGAATATGCTTTTGAGGCAGTTATTGCTTAATAGATTGTTACTGAGCTTGATCATTACTTCGTGCTGGGAATCACGATCGCTACTTATATTCATTGCTCGATGTTTTAGGCACTGAGCAATGCTTCTCTTTACACTGTATGAATGGTGGTAGTTGAAGTTGAGATATCGTCCAATGAAGGTCCGCTTGCGGTATACGGATGTTCTAAATCCATACTTGGTGCGGTTCAGGAATGCTAGCTGATTGTCTTTTTTTTTTTTTGTACATAATGTAAATAATTTCTCATGAGTTAAATATAGAACTGAAAGTATTTTTGTTTTCATAAGAAATATATCTGCAATACTATGAATTTCAAATAACTCATCGGTTAATTTGAAAGCTTCTGTATAGAGGAAAATTCCTCTTTTTTAAATTATGGGTATGGTTTGATGTGCATTTCTCTTAATGGCACAATTCGTCGTAATTATTTCGGTAGAGGAGGCGCAATGGCCCAGTGGTTAGGGCAGCGGATTCGCGGACATAGGATCGCGGTTTCGATTCCCAGACCAGGCGTTGTGAGTGTTCATTGAGCGAAAAACACGTAAAGCTCCACGAGGCTCCGGCAGGGGATGGTAGCGAACCCTGCTGTACTCTTCCACCACAACTTTCCCTCACTCTTACTTCCTGTTTCTGTTGTGCCTGTAATTCAAAGAGTCAGCCTTGTCACACTGTGTCACGCTGAATATCCCCGAGAACTACTTTAAGGGTACACGTGTCTGTGGAGTGCTCAGCCACATGCACGTTAATTTCACGAGCAGGCTGTTCCGTTGATCGGATCAACTGGAACCCTCGACGTCGTAAGCTACGGAGTGCCAACAACATTTCGGTAGAACAAATTTGTGTGAGCTGATAGAATCGTTACAGCATCGGAAAAATTATTTGGGGTAATTCTTGTGGTTGCTTACATTCTTCCAGATGTTTTCATTTAGATACCGCCGAGAAAAACTCCGCAACTCATTTATAAATACAGTAACATTTTAGTTTTGGAGTCGATATAATTCACTAAATTTCTCCCATTAAACTTCACGATTTGTACCTAAATTATAAACCATTATTTTGTAATATTACTTACCTAAAATTCCAGATTAAATAATCAGCTTCCATCAATATTTATTTTACCGTCTCTCTTATTTATATTCCGTCTACCTGCCCAAATATTAGACTGGATATTAGATTTGTTTTTGTTTTTTTTAAATCTTGCTGTCTTGGCTTAACGTCTTCCAGCAAAAGTTTCTGATATCGAATTCAATTAAGTTACTAAAATCTGCATCATTAGTTTTTTTATGCCTGATTCCTAAATTTCAATGATTGGATATTTTAATTTTTAGCTCTTCTTATCTCTCCAAAATATATTATCTTGCACATAATGTATGTGTGTGTGTGTGTGTGTGTGTGTGTGTGTGTCTGTATGTCTGTTTGCGTGTGTGTGTATACCCTTATATATATGTGTTTGTGTCTGAAATGTTAAAATTTATTCTAGTCATTCTTCATTCATACTTTGATATCCTGTTACTATTATAGATATTTCCTTTAATTGTCTATAGATTGTCTGTATCGAATCTTCAAAGTTGTAAATAATAGCCTGTTACATATTAATTTATGAATATTTTATTTTTCTCAATACACTTACTTGCTAATATATTTCTTTGTAACTACATAACACTTTAAAATATATTTAGCATTTTAAGTATACTTATCTGTCCATTATTATGTGTTTATATAATTATTTATATCATAACAATTATGTCACAAATACTTATGTTTCCTGATAGGTCGACTCCCTTTTCATTCTTTTGGAATGAATAATTCAATCTTAAATTTGGTCTTATAAAAATTTATTCTGGCAATAAGTTACTTCGTTAATTAAACTTTTAAACTCATCTAAATTTCCAAGCCATGTCTTCTTTATTTTCGTATTGTAATATCAGAGATAAATGAAGGTGGTGATTTGACAGAATCGTTAACACACCGGGCAAAAAGTTTTGCGGCATTTTCTCCGTCTTTACGATCTGCGTTCAAGTCGCGACGAGGTCGAATTGCTTTCCATCAATTTGGTGTACAATATTTGATTACTTGGAGAGCCTTGTCACCGATATGACCGATTTACCCTCTTTCCCGAAATTGCTGGCCTTTCTGCTAAAATTTGGAACTAATATTAGTGATAAATGAATATATATATATACCTACTTGTGTCAAGGCAATTATATTATGCGCTTCTCAGATTTCAGCAGTCTCAAATTTACAGTCGTCTATTAGAGCCTTACAAATTCAAATCGACTTTTTTTCCGTTCTACGTACACTTTTGCAATATGTCAACCGCAAAAATTGGCGAGCTGGCAGAAACGTTAGCACGCCGGGAGAATTGCTTAGCGATATTACGCCTGTCTTTATGTTCTGAGTTCAAATTCCGCCGAGGTCGACTTTACCTTTCATACTTTCGGAATCGATAAATTAAATACCAGTTGCGTACTGGGATCGATCTTATCTAGTGGCCGCCTCACCCAAAATGTTGGGCCTTGTCTTTAGAGTAGAAAAGAATATGTCATTCCCTCAGTGTCCAATGTAAGGGTGCTTAGGTTTTCAGCTACGAAAAAGCTCTCCACTGAATGTAGACATATTGATGCATTATACACACGAGAAACACGATATTCTTTAAGAATAGTTATCACTATTTAAAGTTTTGTTCATGTTTAAAATTCCTTCCAATAGCGTGTTAACAAATACCATCCCCAATACCTTTTCGAATAGCAATTAGAATGAATCTAATCTTTTTCACTATATATTAAACGATAATATTGATAGAATTCTTCGTGGAAATCAACAACTTCTAACATAAATAAAATTGTTTTGATTGTTTAGTATTTGTTTTTCATTTTAAAACACAACATCCGTAAAAAGAATTAAGACACAATGAGCAAAGCTCTGCAGGGTATATTCGTCTATCTGATATGGTGGCTAAATTACAATCTACCTCACCCAAAGGTATGAAGAGCATATTAGATTGGTTTGAGATGAATTATATATGAAAAGTTATAACAATCTCGGAAAGAACTAGATTCCCCATTCACAGTACTTCAGCTCGTTCAGTGCAAGGCTTAGGACAGACCAATATCAACAGCGGTGACGTGACGAAATATGTTCACTTCACATCAATCCGTGTACATCTGAATTGCAAGACCAAGTAACAGGTGATGAAAAAGTTTAAAATATCAATGAAAACAATTTTAGTGATAGCATATACTCAACGTTATTATCTGTATAAAATGTGATGCTACTTAAACAAATATATTCTGAAAAGGAACGAAAGAGTGAGCATGCTTGTACATAGAACTGCATTTATCTGCAGATGAAATTTTTCGAACACCGAGAACTGATTTATATGTCACTGCCTCTGAAATAACAAATCGTTAGGGGTTTATGCGTAATTCAGCATTGAGAAATATTTATATATTCGCATGGAATCGTCAATATACTTCGAATTAGCTTTTAGTTCCTATATACGCCTTATCCTGTGAGAATTATTCTGACATAAATCTTTCTTGAAACTCATTCTACCATAAATTTACAAACCGTAATCTCACATTAAAAACACAGGTAAGACTGAAAGATAGTGTCTCCTTCTTCTCTCATTAATAAACAATAATCTGGTGGATCAAATTAAATCCTTAATGTCGGTGGCTTGTAAACACACCGAAACATTACTTAAATTACACAGTTTTAAATGTAAATTATCTCTCTTCGAAATCTTTCACTTATACTTGAAATACTGGTTTCTTTGAAATTTTGGCACAATGTCACTAACTTAGTTGGAAGGGGTTGCGCTGATTAGAACGATCCCAATAATGAAAAGTTCAATTTTATCTACCCCCGGAAGAATTAAAGGCAAAATCGAACTCTGAGAAATGTGAACGCAGGGCGTAAAGGTGGACGAAATGCCGCTACAATTTTTTCCCAGCGCGTTAACTATTCTGCCAGTCCTCCGCCATTTACGTATACATGTAATATTAAAAAGCTGATGAAGTCATGTGCCACAATAAATTTGGAAGCCAATATTTTTCCCACAGTAAACATGAGATACGATTATAATCTGTTGTTTTTCACCTTGAAGTGACCGTAAAACATACATCTATATGCAAGTTGTTAAACTAAAATAACTATTTCCTAAATTTTACGCCTTTTATAGCTTTTCAATATAACTCTTTAGAGGAAAAATTTAAATCATATCCAAAGGAGGATATTTACGATTTAGATAAACATGTCACGGGCTCAAAGCAATCAATCAGTTTGGCGATTTCTTCCTGGAATGTAACTACAATTTTGGTTTAATCACCTATAATATTTACTTGACATTTGTCAAGACCGCAGTACGATAGGTATAAAATTTATGCCGCACATGTTTTTGACTGCCTATACACGATAGCGTGACTTCCCTTACGCCTATAAAGTTTGGCAGTTGTTGATAACAGTCCCATATTTGGTTTTTTAGTTGCATTTTTTTAACAACCTACATATATTAGAGACAGTTTTGAACAACTCAACCCCATATCATTTGTAAATGCCTGTCGCTGGCCATGATTATATGCGATTCACGAACTTAGAAAGAGAGTCTATATTTCATCTCTCTTCAAGGGGTAAAACATCCTGTCTCTGCTGCTGGAATCTAAAGACAATTCTTTGTAAAGGAATATTGAATCGTTTAAATATCGGATATATACCTCAGGGAAGATTCCAATTTGAGATATATTATTTTCTACGTAGATTTAATTCAGATTTCTATAGGAAATAATAGAATATTAGACTACCAGATTCGGTAAATAATTAGGTACAACCAATTTTGTTTTGATTAACTATATTAGCAAGTTTATTTAGATAATTATAGTGTTATTTTCACTTATTTATTCGGTATTATTTGCTACCTATTGAGCGTAACATTTCGATATACTTATTTTTTTACGTATATAAGGTTACCAGTTGTACGCAATGAGAATTTTTAAATATCACTCAGTTTTCGTATCAAAAACTGGCTCATCACTATGAACACATTTTTAAACATAAATTTAGTCCCTATTTTATGATATTATAACCGACATCTTTGCAATTATGTTCTAATACAGAGCATAATTATTTAATCAGTCAAATACTAGAGTAACATCTATTTAGTGTATAATCGTGACGGGTAATAGCAAACGTGTGTTGAATACATAATATGTGGTTGCCTGGTTAACAGGGCTACAGATAAGTCCTACGCTTATAAGTGAAGTGTTTAATTAAACCTACAAAAAATCACTAAAATCTCAGGATTTCATCAATGAGTGTATGCACCATATATCTATATGTGTGTATATGTGTGTGTGTTTGTGTGTCTGTGTGTGTTTATATGTATACACGTGTGTACGTTTTTGTATATATATATATATATATATATATAGATATGCAGGGCAGGGAATCATCAAGTAGTAATAAAATTAATGATTAACGATTCTGCCGGGTAGCTCAGTATGAAAAAACCTTTTTCGGTAAAATTTATAATCATAAATATATAGGGATTGACAGTAACCTGCTTCTCCAACATACTGAGAATTCAGAAATAGCAGTCAAAGAACTACTGATTTCAAAACTACAAATTATTACTCCAGATTGATAGCGATATTTTTGATACACACAGAACAAAAAACAATAGAGAAGAGTAAAAAACACCTGCCTAAAGGCAGGTGTTTTTTACTCTTCTCTATTGTTTTTTGTTCTGTGTGTATCAAAAATATCGCTATCAATCTGGAGTAATAATTTGTAGTTTTGAAATCAGTAGTTCTTTGACTGCTATTTCTGAATTCTCAGTATGTTGGAGAAGCAGGTTACTGTCAATCCCTATATATTTATGATTATATATATATATATATATATATATATATATATATATACAACTAACGGTTACGAACCTCATTCAGGGATAGCACAATCCTATGAAAGTACTGGTTAAATACCTATACAAAAGGTATTGAACATTATATTTAATACTCAACTACAAGTAAACTATATAAACCGTGGTTTCAATATATTATATT
This sequence comes from Octopus bimaculoides, assembly GCF_046866305.1. Taxonomy (NCBI): domain Eukaryota; kingdom Metazoa; phylum Mollusca; class Cephalopoda; order Octopoda; family Octopodidae; genus Octopus; species Octopus bimaculoides. Next base: position 38,239,309 of record NC_142930.1, on the reverse strand, counting down.
AATAGGATGAGAGATGTAATTAATAAATTATTATTTATTAATTAGAAAATTAAGAAACATCACTTGCATCTGTTTCAGTTCAGGCTCTCAGAAAATTAATCAATTAAATTTAAAATTTAAAATTACTTCAGAAGTAAGATAAAGGCATACAAAGTAGCTGTTCAATTTCCTCATGTTGAGTAAGCAACGGTATGCAGCCGTTTACTCAACATGAAGAAATTGAACATATACACAAAACAGTTTTTTTTTTAAAAAGCGTTGCAAATAAGTATTCGTTGCTCTTTAAAAGTAACGTGAAGTAATAACGATCAGAAAAATGCAGCAAATTAACAGTTTTGAAAAGAATAAAGAATCTTTACAATTGACTGGAGAAAACTAAAATCAAAATATAACTGCAGATACCATTAAAAAGTGGCATTTTCTCAAAACTTAAATGTTACTAAGAGGCTTTTGAAATGCATTTGTATAGACGTAAAGCTGCATTGAAATTGTTTTATTTCTTTATCAAAAATGTTCTTATAAAATGTAGAGACAAAAGAACTTCCCTAATGTTAGTTACTCTTAATATCATGGAATAAAATCCTTCGTCAACTGATTCATAACAGGCAAATAGTAGTAAATGTTACAGGTGTGTAACAAATGATCGCTGGCGGGAAAATTTGCCAAATACTACAAATCTTCCCGAGTGTATAAGCATATTTTTCTTCTTATTACCTATATCATTAAGCCATTTAGGGAGATTAAAAGGATCCGTTGAATGATAGTTATAATTGTTGTATACATAAATATTTTACGACATTGATTCTTCTCTAAATTGAATGCGTGTGAAAATTATGCTGGGATAAATTTGTTACACGATAAATATCACGTGCAACAAACACAAATTGGCAGACGAAAGAAGAAAGAATATCTACTGTGTATGGCTATGAAATATTTCCTAAACAACATCCAGTCATCTTAAATAAAATAAAATGTTACATGGTAATATTGACTCATGTATATTCATAAATAAACGTGTTATGTGAAGCTGGAAGATATTTGAACATGCAACTCATAGTTACGCTCAAAACTGATTATGTACAATGAAAATACGTACTTTCCAAATACGCAGAATGAATACAAATTAATGTAGATGTATTATATAAGGGAAAGTCAAAACATTATCTGCATTTCACCAAAAATTGTTTTAGTTTGGCTGCACCACGTTCAGCGCTAACGTGGTAAAAGGCGGTGCTCTTGTAGTTACGCAACCGAGGTTTGACCTTTGTCCCTCCAGTTTTCTATTTTGCATTACAGATTGAACATGGCCGTTTTCTTAGCAGTATATGTACCAAGGAAGAACAGATGGCTTGAAACTGTAAAAGGCTGAAATATCCTATAATACAGCAGCAGAAAGGGAAAATACAATTTATTCCGAAAACTTACCAGAGACTAGATATAAATCGAAAAGTTTAAGTAGCAGGCTTCGTCAGGGATTTGAAACCGCAACTCCAAACTACAGAATAATAACACATTATACCTCCTCAAACACAAGCAGTTGATACCATCACAATAATTACTGGCTCTGTGCTAATATTTGAAACCATTAAAAGGCGGCGATCTGGCAGAAACGTTAGCACGACGCGCGATAAATTACCAGTTGCGTACTGGAGTTAATCTAATCGACTGGCCCTCTCTCCAAAAATTTCGGGCATTGAGCCGAGAGTAGAAAAGAATATTTGAAACCACTAGAACAGATACGAGAACAAGAAACATTAGAAATAGAAAGGCAATTACAACAGCTAATTCAGCTAGTGCAATACACACTCACTCACACACATACATACACATACACCCACGCATACGCGTACACACAGACATACACACACTCACATCCGTGTAATCCCTTCATTAATTCGGAAGTTATCTGTGACTGAAATTTTGACAGCAATGCCTTGTAAGACTGATGAACCGTTACAAGCGAAACTCAAAAATAATTGCCACTGTTAATTCGTTTTCAACAATCTATGTAGACTCTCTTCTTCCAACTCTTATATATCTCTTCTCTCTCTCTGTCATTTGTGAGCATTTTGCTGGTGAAGATAGTCCTTTTAAGATTTATAAACATCTGAATACCCCAAAATACCAGTAATACACCCACAATGTGGAGTGTATGTGAACAGGTATATGGTAAAATAAAATTACCATAATTGTATAATTTCAGTATTAATTGCCTAAATATTATGCGAACGAATTGTGTTTGTAATTTTATAAGACATAATGTTTACAAAGTACCCATATGAACAGTAAATATAAATGTGTAGACTAAAACGAACAAAAGATTATACGTTGAGCAAACTTTCGTAGTTGTAATGAAATTATAAGAGTAAATAATGTCTTGCTGCAGAGAGTAGAACAAGTGGTCATTGAAGAAGTGTTATCAAGAAAGAAGATATATAATTGAGGTAGCTGTATTAGAAATTTGGCAGAGTTGCAGCAGAAGATGATATTAAGAAGAAATTATATCCTCTCGATGCAATGAATAGTCTGACGTAGCTATTTATTAGATTATATCGTATTTGTGTGGTGCAGCAGCAGATTCTCTGTCCGTTTGCTTGGGTTGCAAGACAGCTCAGCTAAATTCCTATCATATCGCTCCCAACCTTTACATATATCACCTTTCATGCAGTAGTCGTCGATATTCTTGCGTTCTTGATTCGTCTTGTTATGTAAAAATTAAATGAAATGAGAGTTATCAATTAATTGTAACTCCCGTTTGGAAAAGAATTCACAACATGTAAAAGTATATAGCAATGTTGTAATTAAATAGTAAATGACGATGTCATTAGAAACCTTAGAAAAGAAACTGCAAGAAATCGACCAGCATGATTTATATAACATTTCAATTATAACCGTTACTAACGTATATTAGTTGTTGTTTTACAGTGGCGTGTGTGAATATATGTATAATAACGCAGTAGGAATTATTTGTTACAGGGTAAAAAATGAATCGCTAAGTAAAATTTGTGTCTTATGGTTACGTTCTTTTCGTCTTTTACAACATGTCAATAGTAAATAAGTTACTTCTAATAATTATAGAGTTTAATTCAAAAGACACTGTGGTAGTAAAAAATCTGTGAAGATTATAACATTTATATGGAGAAAATATTAATTTTACTCATTGTCTATTAGTAGACGCACGAGGACTTCTTGGCCATCTTGGAATTAGAATGGAAAAAAAAACTATTATATATTAGTGTAACAACTGATTGAACTTAATTCTCTTTCCCTCTCATCACATTGACATATACATGATGATATAATATCGGTACATGATAAATGTTAGAGAAACAGTATAGTGTCAATTACGAATTGTCTTCCGACTTTGAGGATAAGCTGTTTTAAATAACATCGGCGATACATTTGCAAGCGGCACATGGATGAATTCGTAAATTACTTTACTCGTGGACCATATTAAACATGCATTGGAGAAATTATCTTACATAGTCTTATTGCAGGAACACGCTACTTCGTAATTTCACAGATATATACTGTCACTATATTTTCAGCATCTAGTGTAATTGAAACATATACGGAAATGTCAGACCTGAAAACAAGCAATATACATCAAGTTAGAATTTGTCATTTCGTATAAACTCGTCATGAAATAATAATCCTTATGTAACCATTCTGTAAACTATATGCGATTTCGATTTGGAAGGACTCTGAAGGTAATTACTTCACTATAGTGTCTCTGTTGGAAATAATCATAAAATGTATAGTCCTGAACCATCATTGCATGATGTTTCAGGACTACATAGGTGTCTTGTACCCACTTTATATACGAAGAAGGCAATTTCCATTGAAATGAATATTTCTCTATAATTTGTTGAATTTAGTTTCAATAAGAAGTGCTTTGAGTTACGTAATATTAGCTTAGTTCAAATACGGTTTAGATATTCGTTGTTACTGCAACCAATTTTAAGACACCGAGATTAGCATAAACTGTAGTCATCATTATCAATCTTCTGGAAACGGAAATGTCAACGTGATTAATGATGCTGCTGAACGTCACAGGAAATGTAAAGTAGTCTAAGAAGTGAAAACATGTTTCCTTGCGTCTCATGTTTAACATGAAGATTGATTAATTATATACAAGTTAATCTCCAGATATGCCACATGGCGTATAATTCTTTGTGAATGTGGTGAAATAAAAAGTGAATCCTTAAAAAACCGATACTTACATGCAATGATCTGCATAAACATTGTTGGTATTATGTTTGTTCGGTAGGACAATAAAATCAGCTTTGCACAAATTCGCTAGTTTCGATGTTTTTTTTTTTTAATTCAGATTATAAAGCACCAAAAGTGTTTATCTTAAAACAATGAGACACTTCGTTCTCCTACATTTGTGTAGATTAATTACTACATTCAGTACATCCTGGGGATTAACTCATAAGAGCATGAGCTAATAAAACAGCTTTACGTAATTTCTTGAACTTACTAGGGATAGCTATGAAATCTTCTTAATAGAGAACGCCATAAAAATATCTGTGACTTTAACAATGGATATAAAATAGAACATAGGATGACCCCCAGTGGAATGCATTTCATATTTACTGAATTGTGCGCAACATAAGAAAAAGAAACAAACGAAATTTATATATCAAAAGGTAAATAAGATCTGCTTTCAGAAGAGTGGCAGAGCGGTAAACAGTATACTAGAACTAAAGCGTCATTTGAGGAAATACAAGTACCTTCTGAACTTGTTGTCTCGGCAACGTAGTGCATACAATAAAATATTTGAAATGCACCTGACTACTCACAAAACATATAACACCTTAACCCAATTAGAGTGAAATAACAAGGAAAACTTTGAAAGCGACTAAATTTATTTCATCTCACACACCATCTCATTCCAAATTGAATCAATACATTCAAATGTGTTAGCTTGACAAAATTGGGGTTCAATTGCACTCAATGTTTAAACGACAAAGGAGCATGCGCTAAGCAATCCTCTCAAGAACCAGAACTGAGTCGAATAACAGGTATCTAGGTTATATTCATCAATAGCTAGAGTCTCCCTCAACAGCCGAAAGGCATAATATCTACTTATTGTAAATATATGCACTGTTTCTTCCCTCGCTGCTATTTTAGAATTACTTAAGCAGATACTAATTATTGGTGCTTGCAAGTTCTGTGCCAAATCTCTTGAGACGTGTTTGACCCATTCTCTATCCCTCCTCCAAACAAAAAATATTGGGTTTACTCCTATGTGACATGCACGAAATATTAAAATGGGATTTCACTGTCCGGGAACGTATTTATTTCAGAAGATTCTACAAAGAACTGAATGTGGAGTATTTTAGATTTAATGCGTGATGAAAGTCTTGGTCTTTCTAGGTATCACCTTAACATACACCAGAATCGAATTCTGAGGAGGATCGCGTCAATAGAAGCACTTCAATTTTTTCGACAAAACAATGCTGAAGCTCAAAACGCAAATACTGCTACTTTACATCTGTTGATATTTAGGGGAAATATTTGAATAGGCAGGTCTGCAATTGATTACAACAGGAAGTGTCAAAATTAATGCAAATATATGACCCACTCGGAATTTATATGCATACGTATATATATATATATATATATATATATATATATATATATATATACTAGCAGGAAATCCGCACTCTGCGCAGTTTTCTGCTAGCCCCTTGATAATATTTTCACATCTGATTCCCAATTCTAATAATTTTTTATACTTTACGTCTAATTATTCCTATGTATAATAGTGCTCACTTACTTAATAAGTATTGCTTTCATTACTTTATCACAGTGATAATCTCTCTTTCTTAAACAAACTTCACGGTAGAAATAGTTTGTAAAGTTTTACATTCCCCTCAATGCAACAAGAAGATTTCAGTTAAGCAGCCCTTCTGTAAGCTTTGCAGTGTGTCTATGAGAGAGAGAGAGACCGCTAGGAGAGAGAAGAGTGCAAACAATGAATGAAATAAACATGAAATGGAAAAATCGTATAAATAAAAGAGTATTACTACAGATTTATTCGCCCCAAATTTGTTGCCACATGACATCCAGAAAAATAGATACTTTTAAACATAGATTTTCTACAAATGCTGCTTAGGGTTTGTGACTTCAAAGTATATAGGGATTTATGACAAAAAAATTTTCCGATGCGTAGAGAGAAAAGCTTTGGAAATTTCACACGATCTGAATTTTTTCCCTCATAATTTTCAAGAAGATAGGTATCTTTTATTGCCCTTTAAAACGGCTTAGATTAGGGTTTTAAAGAAATAGGGAAACGTTTTCAGAGATTTTCCACAAAATTATGGGTTGGAAGGAATTTTGTACGAACAAGTTTTGTAAATTCTTTATTTTTACCCCCCTCCCTCATCATCCCATTCCGGACCTATTTGAGCCAATTTTTTTGTACTTCAAAACAAAGCGAAGAACATGTTCTGTAATTTTTTTTAAATTGTTGATATTTTCAGAGGGAAATGTAGGTGATTTAAGGGCGATTCGGCTTTTGTTTCTAGCATATCCAAAGACAATCCTCCACGTTTCGTAATCACTCTGGCATGTATCAATGTTTTTCAATATTTTTCCCTCACAAATATGCTATAAAAAAAGAAGATTTAACAAATTATGAATTCTCTGAGACCCTTATCACTGCCGATTTTGTTTGAAAATTAAAATATTGGACAGCCTGAGTAGGTCATTGCTAGCATTTATCCACAGCAAATTTTTAAAAAAGTTACTTGCATGGCAAGTGAGTTGATCTACGATAGTGTGCTGACACAAAAACAATTGCAGCGTGGATATTTGTAAGCCAATGAAGAACATAGAGAAACCGTTAATTTCACGGCACTACTTAACTAGAGATGTCCCGATGCATCTACGTAACAATATGAAGGGGAGAGTTAGTGTTAGTGTTATTTGTTTTTTAGGGCTAGTTTTAGGGTTAAGGTTAAGGTATCATTACGTGTCCACACAGCGTACATTTAAAATATTTTGTACGTAACACCTCTATTCAAGTTGTACCGCTGTACTTTAGTAATACCGTTAAGGTACCTCTGTATTTAAGTAGTACCAGTTTCATTTCAACATTAAAATTTTATTTGTATTACAATATTTTCTTCGGTCTGAAGCTGCGACCTGTTCACTGACAAAATTTCGTAAAAGTAATGTAGCACGAACATTTGTCCGTGAACAACACACACACATACACGCACGTACATACATTCATTGCCTTTCATTTGTGTGTATGTGTATCTATGTTTGTGCGCATGTGTGCAACTGTTGAAGTTGTTCGTACAATGTGTTTGTGTATATGTTAGTTTAGTGGTACATAGTGCTTGGAAACTGTGAATAAGATGCAAGTCTCGAGTACTTGTCGGTAACTTTTATTTCTCCTCGTCTTCTGATAGTAATTACCCAATTTTTAAGACTCTTTTCATAGCTATCCCGCGTTCAAAAATTATACGGCTATTTCATTCAATAAATAATAAACTACGCATAGATTAATAGAATATTAATATATTACGTATACATTAATAGAATGAACTGTAGGTTTTCCAAATAGTGAATGAAAACTTAAAAGAGAAAGCGAGAGATGTGTAAATAAGAACGTGATACTCCGCAGTAAATGCAATGAATATTTAAATTTGCAAGAAATTGGAGGTAAAACAATTCACGAAACATTATTTGCGTTTGACGGATATTTGTCCTCATCTTTTTCGTTGATAACAACGTTTCGGCTGATATATCCATCAGCCTTCATCATTTGTCTTGGGGTAATTTCAAATCTGGGTTTTCATTCCTAAGGTATTTTCCGATGTTTTTGTTGTTATTATTATTATTATCATTGAGTGAGAGAGGGGTGCATGCCATCAAAATGACACTGGGGCAAAATATACGAAGCCCAGTATACCCATCATGACTACCCATCTGATAAGGGTACACCAGACACATGTATCACAACCATGTGTTCGCGACATGGTGATCTCATATAAAGATAAACAGCACATGACCTTGCAGGTGGGGCCCAGTTAGAATTTTCTTCAGGTTGAGTAGCCCATCCCGTTCAAATGGTCCTTAAATAAGGGTTGTTTAAGGTTGTTGAAGGAAACATCCATATTTCCAGAGGTGAATTATTCAAACCCCAAAGAAATACTCTCAACACATGGCGATGATGCTCCCCCACTACTTCTGCTCATGATCAGAGATGCACATATCGTCAACCACCAAGGGTCATGCTCAACTGGTTAAGGTGAAATAACTGACAAGCAAATCTGTGGTATTGAACAGAATATTTGCTGTAGCCCATCTTTTATACCAAGGCAAAACAAAGTACATGATAACACTTCCAATCAATTAAGATCAGAAACCATGAGAGCCGCTGCCTGGTACTGCATCAGGGCATTTATTATTATTATTATTATTGTTATTATTGAAGTCACTGCCTGGAATCGAACATGGAATCTTGGAGTTATATAGAACTGAATTCACGAAACATTGAGAAATCGAAATACAGGAAATTTCTTAAGACGTGAATTTATAAAAATATTTCCAGACGGTCAAAGCTTTAATAATTGTTTTCTTTTAGTACTTTTATTATACACCTAATTAATAAGCAGCTTTCTCCATTATAGTATATATGTGCGTGTGTATATGTGTGTGTGTATATAAAAAGTCTTTGCATATATATATATATATATATATATATATATATATATATATATATATATATATATATATATATATATATACTTGTATATATGTGTACACACACACACACACGTATATATACGATATTGTAAGTAATAACAAGATTCATTGTTAATTTATATATTATACATACTTTATAAAACATAAGTTCATATTTTTCATTCCATATCTTTTCTCTGATTGTGATATATTTTCATTTCTGTTGTTGAGAATTATTCAAAATAGCAACCGCTACTCAACAGAATGTTCGATTTCATAAACAAATATACAATTTCACGCATTGTGTCGTTCGAATGCTGTGAAACGCTAACCCAATTTTCATACGATGTAGGTACAACAGCGGTTTTACAAATTAAGAACAAAAGCTTTTAGATTGTCGTGTTATTTTCTCTATGCACGTTAAATATCTAGCTGTATTACTTAACACATATAAGTATTAAAATCCGTCAATCCATACATACAGCCTAGAATGAAACAAACATCAATATGAGTGTGTACTTGTGTGTGTGTACGTGTTTACACATGTGTATATACATACATATATATTTATATTTATATCAATATATATATATATATATATATATATACACACACACACACACACACACATATATACTCTTTTACTTGTTTCAGTCATTTGACAGCGGCCATGCTGGAGCACCACCTTTAGTCTAGCAAATCGACCCCAGGACTTATTCTTTGGAAGCCTAGTACTTGTTCTATCGGTCTCTTTTGCCGAACCGCTAAGTTACGGGGACGTAAACACAACAGCATCGGTTATCAAGCGATGTTGCGGGGGACATACACAGACACACAAACACACACACACACACACACACATATATATATATATATATATATATATATATATATATATATATATATATACATTTAGGGCATTACTATACATATATGCCTCACGCTAAGAGGGACTTTTGACTTTGAGAGTCCCTCCGAGCGTGACGTTTTATGTATAGTAATGCCTTAAATATAATACAAATAAATATATTTAAAGGAAACAACTAATAATTTTTCCATTATGGGGTTTTTCACAATTCATTGTGTGTGTATATATATATATATATATATATATATATATATTTATATATTTCTAATTATTAAATATTAACAGTTTTGTATTAGAAAACCAAGTATTTATACAAGGCTGTAAAGGAAGTTCTCAAGCTAGTTGAGACATAGGTACAAAGTTGATTGCAGAATAAAACCGCTAGGTCAACGACTCAAAAAGCCGCAACCCACCAATGACCACATATAAGAAGTACAACATAGACCACAAAACCAAATTAGTAAAGGGAAGTCAAAAGTTTTATACTTAAAATAAAAATCGATTAAAAATACAATAGAATAATATAATAAATAAATAAACTTCGATTATAAGTTGATTAAAAATATTAGAGACCGGTACAAATACAGTAGAATAAAAATATAAATATAGAGAAAAAATAATACATAGGGAAACGTAGCACAACAGTTCATTCGCTGAGGCCAATAGCCAATAAAAAAATGTCAAGATAAATAGTACGAAAGTTCTACTACCTCCCTCATGACAGCAAATTTAGTAGGTAAAATCCAATTTCATAAACAGGAATACCGAAGCGCACGGCACAAAACAACAACAGAACATCCAATGTATCGCAAAGTAAAAATCCATATTTCACCATTCCGCAGGTAACATCAGTAAAGTCAAACCATAAACATCATTTACAGTGTATTACAAGTATAGGTGGAACAAAAACACATATGGCCATTTCAGGTGTATATCACCGTATTTAGGGCACAATAGACCACAAATTGGTGATAACCCCTTCTTCAGGGTTAAAAAAGACACACAGACAACAACGATGTCACTAGTCAAGAAAATTATAATTTGAGAGCAAGGTTAAATAAATAATAATATGGACTAGACAAAAAAAAAAAAAATCTAATTTTTAGTATACCCTTTAAAATAGTCACAATTTTTTATTACCCACAAGGGGCGACATAGAGGGGACGATACAACCTGATTTGGGGTCAGATGAAAACGGATGAATTAACAGAAACATGCGAATTTTTTATTACCCACAAGGGGCGACATAGAGGGGACGATACAACCTGATTTGGGGTAAGATGAAAACGAATGAATTGACAGAAACATGCATTTAAAAATTTTACAATGAAATAGAATTATAGTCGGATGATGCGACAGACCGGAAGACATTACGGATGGAGTGGTAAGGCGGGTCTAGCACGGACCCCTCGTGCCCCGCCTCGCCACTGATAGCTGAGATGAGTCCTTCGTCTCATTCATGTGGTTACATTTATTCACAACTTTCGTGCTATACTCTTCCATCGACTTTCAAACATTTTCGCAGTCAGGCACTTTCTCTCTAGCTCTACTTTCCTTTTGAGGTGAAAGGTGAAATAATTCACCGGTGCAGAGCTAGATATGAAAATGTCTGACCTTACACCTTTCACCCTCGTTTTCCAAATAACCTGTCTCGCAACTGCCACCACAGTGAGAAAACAAATCTTACTTTCTTTCGAGAGGAAATCCGGCGGGTCAATTTTTACAATTGATTCAGTCGATAGCTGTACTCTTCTAGTACCTGACAACAGTTGTTCAGCACATACCCACACCTCCGACACCTCCGAACATTGTACAATAGCGTGCTGGACGGTTTCCCTGTCCCGCTCGCATCTTGGACAAGTCGGAGGGACGGCGCAACCATGTTTTGCGAGTTTGTCCCGAACAGGCAAGGCCCCTCGGTAACACTGCCATGCCAGAGACTTCTGAAAATTATCCAGGGTCTTTGGCCCGAATGTACGTCGGAATAGACTGGCCAGCTGACTTCGTCGAGACCTAGGGTTTCCCCTAAGGGGTCATCACATTTCGCCTCTACAAGCCCTCTATAGAAGAATGCGGTGGAACCCCCACCGCAGGCATTGCACAAGCGACGGAATAGCAGGAGTGCCTTGCGGCACTCCGTGTACCATGTACCCAACTTCGATCTTCGATTCAACCGGGTTTCCCATCCACCGAAACTAGTGAAAATTGGGAAACATCTGTTTCGCCAGCGGAGACCACACCCATTCACCATCCAGGTAGAGCGAAAGATGCCTCAACCTCAGCGCATGTTTGCGCATCAACAGCCAAGGCATCCCAAGTCCACCCTTTAACGGTTGTTGGCAGCAAATAGAGCGTCTCACAAACGGTTTCCGGCTCTTCCACAAAAAGCGGAAGAGCTGTCTTTCCAGCTTGTTTAACCACGAATCGGGGCAAGGAACGATTGTTAGGCGGTAGGTGATGACCGATGCGATGAACACATTGCCTACCTCCGCCCTCCCTTTCAGGGATAGCCACCGCCAAGACCAGGTCTTGACTATGTGGGTCACCCTGCTCGTTACCTCGGCCCAGTTCTTCTCTATTTGGAGGTCTGGTTCAAACCAAACTCCTAGGTAAGATTTGTTTTCTCACTGTGGTGGCAGTTGCGAAACAGGTTATTTGGAAAACGAGGGTGAAAGGTGTAAAGTCAGGCATTTTCATATCTAGCTCTGCACTGGTGAATTATTTCACCTTTCACCTCAAAAGGAAAGTAGAGCTAGAGAGAAAATGCCTGACTGCGAAAATGTTTGAGAGTCGATGGAAGAGTGTAGCACGAAAGTTGCGAATAAATGTAACCACATGAATGAGACGAAGGACCCATCTCAGCTATCAGTGGCGAGGCGGGGCACGAGGGGTCCGTGCTAAACCCGCCTTACCACTCCATCCGTAATGTCTTCCGGTCTGTCGGATCATTCGATTATAATTCAATTTCATTGTAAAATTTTTAAATGCATGTTTCTGTTAATTCATCCGTTTTCATCTGACCCCAAATCAGGTTGTATCGTCTCCTCTATGTCGCCCCTTGGGGGTAATAAAAAATTCTGACTTCGTTGTTGTCTGTGTGTCTTTTTTTTACCCTGGAGGAGGGGTTATCACTAATTTGTTCTCTATTGTGCCCTAAATACGGTGATATACCCCTGAAATGGCCATAGGTGTTCTGTGTTTGTGTTCCACCTATGCTTGTAATCCACTGTAAATGATGTTTATGGTTTGACTTTACTGATGTTACCTGCGGAATGGTGAAATATGGATTTTACTTTGCCACACTTTGGTTGTTCTGTTGCTGTTTTGTCCCGTGCGCTTCGGTATTCCTGTTTATGAAATTGGATTTTACCTACTAAATTTGCTGTCATGAGGTAGGTAGTTGAACTTTCGTACTATTTATCTTGGACTTTTTTTATTGGCCTCAGCGAGTGAACTGTTGTGCTACGTCTACCTATGTATTATTTTTTCTCTATATTTTTGCTATATATTTTTATTCTACTGTATTTGTACCGGTCTCTAATATTTTTAATCAACTTTTAATCGCAGTTTATTTATTTATTATATTATTCTATTGTATTTTTAATCGATTTTTATTCTTATGTATAAAACCTTTGACTCCCCTTTTCTAAATTGGTTTTGTGGTCTATGTTGTACTTCTTATATGTGGTCATTGGTGGGTTACGGCTATTTGAGTCGATGACCTAACGGTTTTAGTCTTCAATTAACTTTATATATATATATATATATATATATATGTGTGTGTGTGTGTGTGTGTGTGTGTGTGTGTGTGTGTATGTGTGTGTGTGTGTGTGTGTGTGTGTGTGTGTGTGTATGTATATATATATGTATGTCTACATATAGATGTATCGTCTAACATTTTTCTTCACTTGTATCTTTGTTTCTATGATAAAACTACAGACATCAAGGACGCCGCTTTGTTGATTCTTTAGTCGAATGAATCTCCCCACCGTGATTATTTACTTGAAAGCGTGTCAACTATTACTGTTCGCATCTTTTACAAAAGCGCTAAGATACCAGGACGTAAGCACATCACTACCGGTCGTGAAGCGGTAGTAAGGATCAAACGCAGTCACACACACTGATATCTATCTATCTATCTCTCTCTCTCTCTCTCTCTCTCTCTCTCTCTCTCTCTATATATATATATATATATATATATATATATATATATATATATATATATATATATATATATATATATATATATATATATATATATATATATATACAATGCAGGTTTTTATCGCAAATGCTTTAGAACTGCAAAGTTAAATGTCTGGTTAAATGTGTGACCAGGACGAACAAATTCTGTGTGGACAATTCCTTTCGCATCGTTGAAACAACTCAGCATCTCCTTGACATTCGTCTTCATTTCCATGCTTTCTTGGGGTGTCGTGACTTTGAATGCTTCCATTGACTTGTTTGCTGCTTTGTTGCCGAGTTGTAGTCGAAACACCAGCGTTCGTTAATAGTGATGGTCTTCGAAAAACGGTCCGAATCAACTTCAGACTGTTCTTTCAGTTCACTACACACATTCAGTCGTGACTCCTTTTGATTTTCCGCGTGCAAGGAAGGCACAATTTTTGGTGCAAGTCTTTGCATTCGCAATCCCGCGCTCAAAATTCGTTGACAGAAGGTCCAGAACACACCAGTCATATCAACAGGTTCATCGATTTTTCAGTGGGGTTCCTTCAAGATCAGTTCATGAATTTTCGTGTTGTTTTCATTTGTTTGGGAAGTCGACATTTACCCTGAACGAGATTGGTCTTCAAGTGACAAGTGACCATTCCTAAAGCATGAAATCTATTCGTAATGTTATGTTTTGCTCATGGCATTTCCTTGTAGGCTATCTAGTTACTGATCTTGAAAATTAAGTACATGCTTCAACATCATATGTTAAGAATTCTGTATGGTCGGAAATTAAGATACACTAGTGATTTCTATTTTTAGGAGTGCTATTTTTCTTCATCTTCGCATTTTGTAAAATATAACTTAGAGGGAGTTTAGGATAAACTATGGAACATATCATAAAGCAATCCGGTGTTGGTTAAAAATAAGTTGGATTGTTTAAGACATTCGTTATATTTACTGAAAAGCTCATTATCTCCCCTTGATTTCTCTTTTTCTTTTCCTTTCCTAAATGCGCGCGCTCACGAGAGACACCCTTTCCAGAAATAATGCATTAACTTAACTTTTAAACTAAGAAGAGAAAATAACCGTAATGTTTCGGACGTGATTCCTTCATCAGAAGAACTTCACAGGGAGAAGGAGAAAGAGAAACATTATTAGTGAAGACAGGAATAAGAGAAAAACAGGTTAAGGAATAGGTGTCATGAGCGAATATTTTTCTATAGGGGTGTTAGTGTATATTGCATGGGGGTGCACGTATACAAGTTTATCCAAGCTTAGTCACGAACGTAAAGGGATATCATTTGTATAGTTTTGAAGATGCCTTCAGGTGTCGGATAGTTTGAAATTGCGGACATATTTGGTCATCGGTGAGCAGAAATATATGTTAGTGATTCAGTACCAAAATGTATGGTGTGTGTGTAAATGTATTTTGAAGGCATTAGGTGATCGGTGAAAATGAGATAGAGGGATGGAGTGCGAGTATAAGTTTTAAAAAGCCCAGAGAGTTGTGAAGGATGTTTAAGAATTGTATGGATGGTTAGGTGGGGTATTACACAGGGTGAAGGCTGTAACAAGGGAGGTGTAAAGAGAAAGAAATCATATGAATGAAGAATATGATATAATAATAAATGAAGGAGCAATAATTACAATAGTGGTATGTAAGAAAGGTCTCTTGTGACCTGCGAGAGGAGGAAATTAATGAGGCTCGGTGAAGAGGTGAATGAAACGTGACAGAGGTGTGCGTACGTATCTGAAGCTTACAAATGCGAGGGGGAAAAAGAAAAGGGAATAGTTTAGTTCTTTTTTATTAAGAAATAAATGAACAAAGAGAAGGAAAAAGAGACAAGGCGCAAGTTCAGGGAGAGAAAATGAAGAATTGAAGAACAGTTAATTACAGTATAACAATGATGTTTTTTAAGAAATAGCATTTCTACCCTGAAGCAGCCCTGATATCAATTGTGAATATCAAATTAACTCTAAAAATATTTCATTATACTATATTCACATATACACTTGTACAGTATTAAAAAAATGACGGTTTGCGCGTACCCATGAAAGCCTACAACTATTACCACTGAATTCTAATTTCAATAGTTCTATTTCAAATGATTGTTTGCTGTTTCATTTAGCACCCTATTCATTCAGCGTCCTGTAATTTAAAAACATAATTCAACTCCCTTATTTGCCTCACTGGTATGAACATTAAAAGATGGAAGTAATTGTCGACCGAGAATTTTTTCATAAGAAATATATATCTATTCTAGTGAAAGTTCTACCTAAAGTAAGATTTGCGTATTTATATATACTTACATTTCTTACATTATTGTATGCACAAGGGCAGGCATAAATGTATTTTCGTGTATGTGATTGTGTGTATGTGTGTGTTCGTGTGTATGTGTGTGTTTGTGTTTGTTTGTGTAAATGATTGTAACGATTAAAAACGTATACCTTAATATCATTGACAGAGAGCAATATATTTACTATATTATACAAATATGAAACGCACACAGAATACTTCGAGTTTTTCACTAACCCACGTGTACTATTCTGTAAATCATTATTCCCCGGAAGTCTCACCAATTCAATAAAATATTAAAAAGGAACAACTGATTTCAAGAAAGAAGCGAAATACGCGTGAAGAATAAGTAGATTTAGAATTGAAAACTAAAGCAATGGAAAAATAACATCAGTTTGCGGGACTCTGAAATACATACACGCACGCACGCGCGAGCGCACAAACACACACACACACAAACGCACACTTATGCATGTACACATTTTGAAGTATATATATATATATATATATATATATATATATATATATATATATATATATATGTATATGATAATATATAAATATAACGGACATCTCGCACTTGTGATTATCGCACCTGGATAATCTCTAAGAATATTGCAAAAGATCGGTTGAGTTCGGATTTTCCGACTGAGATATTATACAATTATGAGTAGCAAGACATGGCATAGAAAGCATTCTTGCGCAGGCAACGAATTCCTTGCCTGTGTGAAAATTTATTCGTCAAACTTGAACAAAAGAGGCCTGACCAACGAGAGTATTGCATTGCCTAGTTCCCAGGAAAATTTTGTTACTTGATTAATATTGAACTGACGTCAATATTGATATCTAGAAACAATCATTTGATGCTAAAAGTAAGGTGTTTTATTTTTACGTATAATTGTATCTATAAAAAAGTACAATCCCCAAGAAGTACAACAAAAGGAAGAAATAATTTCGTCAGCCCATACTGGAAGGTACAAATATTTAAAAAGAAAACAGTCACTGAAACAAGAAATCGTCTAAACAATTAAGCTGGAAATAAGAGAGTACACACAAGTTTGTAAATTCTACCTGCGCTGTGTACACTGGTACGAAATAATGATGCAAACTGTCCCTTCACATACCCGAAACAGCGCCACAGCTGCATGGGGCAGGAAAACATTTCTCTCCAATAGGGAAATTCAAAGAAAGACCCAAAACAAGCAAATAGGATCTGTATCGCCTTCTACCAAAGCTCAAAGACGCTGAATTTTGCGCATTCCTTCCGACGGGCAGCCCTCCATAGGTGTTATTAAAAGGGCTACAACTGAGCAAAAATTTCTTTTCATGCATGCCACGAAATATTACACTGCAATTAATCTGCCAACATTAGATTCAGAATCGCATCCCTCTCCACCAATATACATGACCACCATAGCCAACGGATCCAGATTTGCCATCATTGGCAAGATATTACATCAATTCCCTTTCTACACCTTACAAGACTGTTACAATTCAGTACCAGAACAAAATTTAACATATGCCCACGGGCATATGGTGTAGTGGTTAAGAGCGCGGGCTACTAACCCCAAGATTCCGAGTTCGATTCCAAGCAGTGACCTAAACATTAACAATATATATATATATATATATATATATATATATATATACATATATACACACAATGAATTTGTAATAAAGTTGAATACAGATTTATATCGAGTATTATTCAGGAGATAATAATCTAGTTCTATATTTAAGAGATTAGGAATGTTGTACCTTTTTACATTATTGACATCATTTACATTATTTACCTTCGACGGATATTTGTCTTCATCTTGTTTCTTGTTAACACAACGTTTCGGCTGATATACCCTCCGGCCTTCATCAGGTATCTTGGGGAAATTTCGAACCTGGGTTCTCATTTCTAAGGTATTTTTCGATTTTATTATTATTATTATTATTGTTGTTGTTGTTGTAGCGATTTTGGAATAAACATGCTCATTCCACCATTTCATGTTAAAATTCTCTTGTATATTAATGTATATGTGTGTAAGTGCATGCGACTGTCTCTGTGTATGTAGTCATATGCATACACATACACATGGAAGACCAGATAGACACGTACATATCTACTTGCATATGCCCATACTCATATGTACATCTATAGACATAACGAAAATGGATTTTTTCTAGTAATACTAAAAAGTGTTTGGACAAAGTTATTGGTGGGGGTGTGTGCGTGTGTCTGTGAAACACACTAGTAACGATGAATAAATTATATGAATGATTATGAATATAAAATTACTGAAAAATATAAATGTAAATTTCATATTTGAACACATAATTACAAGTAGACACACACACACTCACATATGACCAGACACGTACATATGCATGAGCACACACATTCGTATATATAAATATATATTAACTTAATTCTATATAAATTGATAAGATTAATCACACTTTTAGAATTAATAACAGTCTAAAAATATTAATGCAATTGGTAGTGACTAATGAACTAACGTATAGCATAAATTTTAATGTCATTCGCTTTCTTATTTTTGTGTTGCGCATTATCTGAGGATATACAAGGAAGCTAGTGGGTAGTTCTCAAATGCTTCAGTTTTAGCACTGAAACAGACGATGCAGAACAGTAAGATCTTCAGAAAATGCTGTAGTTTTGCTACACTGTATGTACAGTTAACACTTGTTTAGGATTTTCCATTTGGTCTACGTTTTTGGAAAATACAGGTGTAGCTCAATGTATATCGTAACATCAGAGAAACCGCTCCTAAATGCAGTTTTTTCTTTACTTGTAAGTAGGAAACAAATGTGTCATACTTATTTAACCTTCTCCCAAACATATATTTAGTCTAATCAACTGAGTCACATCAGAAGTAGGCCTAACAGAGGTCTTTTAAATAAAAATCAAGAATGAAATTAGAACTAGAAGAAATCCACTAATATATTTCACTGATCAAACAGTTAAATGCTTATAGCTCTGTCTAAGAACATTATTCATAAATGGAACAACGTATAGCGATGTTTCTTTCTCATAAATCTTATTGTTAGAACTTTTAATTCTGTTGGTAAATTCGGCAACGTAAAGGACAGAGATAGGGTCATCTTCTAAGCTAGAAGGAATCTTCTCTTTAATAATGACTTTGAATATGTGTATGGGATCATATAACGTGATAGACATATGTGATTTTATTGATGTATGTGTTTTTGGCACACAAGAACTTCTTTCCTCCAGTGTGGATTTGCATTATACAGAGACGAAAGTATAGGAAATTTCAAGTGTACCAATTGCAGCCCATATATATTTCAGAAAAGACATTATCCAGGCACACTTTTCTGGCCTGAAAATCACTATAGATACAACCTAACAATGCTCAATTTTTTAGACATGTAATTAGATGTATATAGCAACACATAACAGACTGAGAGGAAACCATATGACAGGTTGATTTATACTAATGTGGAGTCCTGTCAAACATAGTCTCTCAAACTTTGTTAACAACTAATTTCAAGAAAGGATGTTTAAAGAGACCTTAGATTGTAGTGACGTACGAAAGTAATCCGCTGTAAAAGAACATAGGTTATCTTATTAGGACAAGACTTCTGAAAAGAAGATATAACTTCATGTATGTCATAACTGTTCAAACACATCCCTTGCTTTTCTAACTTCAGAAAAAAAACCTAAGTGCAATTTTTCTGAACATAAATAAACATATCCCTCTAAAATACAAATACAGAAAACATTTCAATAGATAAATTTTGGTTCTCCACCAAGTTTAAAATCATAGTTTCAGACAAACATGCAATATCGAGAGAAGGTGGATATTCTAAAAATAGAAATCTGTTCACGAGATCAGACCAAAAGCAACTAATACCATAACCCTAACCTTGACCCTAATACGGACAAAAGCAATTAATAAGACATATCTGTAGGGAAGACTAGTTAAATGCAAGATAAAAACAATCATAGTTTCTCCTTTAGAAACTGGTTGATACGAGAAACCGTTATTTTCCCAGGGTACATAAGGGGTTTTGCACAGCGGTTCTTCTCGGCTGGAAGATCCTAATAGGATAGGAAACTAACATTAATTGCACCTCGATAGTCATCGAAGTAAACGTAATACAAAAAATAGGCTTATTTTCAAGAGACCTACGTTTACTAGAGCTTAAATAAAATCTGAAAGTGAGGGGTCAGGTAATTACCAACAAACAGCTACCGGTCCCCAGTACGCATGTTTCAACCAAATATATTATAATCCAACTATAATAAAACCAGCCAGAAACACTGAATTTATATTGTATCTGTTATGCTCCATACTACTATCTTTATTATTTGGTGTACATGATATTTAGGCAATTCACAACATTCCAAACATCCCCTGAAAGCTATATTGACACATATAAATTCAAAGAAGCATGAGCTTCATTTGAAAAAAAAAGTATCTATATGTATGCATATGGTCAATTTTGTGTGACTACTGAAGGAAGAAAAAATTAAGTATAGCATAACTCGATTCATAGTACAGCACGCAAAATATGAAATATCATTTCCAGGGGATGCCGATTTGCTCTGAGGAATCCGTGTCTATTCTGTGAACCAATGCGAAGATCACTAATAGAATTCTGAAGGACTCTCAAGATGTCTACATTTATATGAATGTACTTTCACACAATACAGAGGGAATGAGTTTGAGTGTCTTCTTGGATCACCTATGAGGGAGTGTACATGCGCCGCGCAGCTCGCGCGATGGCGTTTATATATCCATTCCTATAACAGTGAATTTTAATATTTTTTGCGCTGTATTGCGTTTTCTTTTGTTTTTGTATTTGTTATTTTATAATTGATGTTCTATATAAGTGAAGATATCCTTTATATTACCACTTTTCTTTTCACGAAATGATAAGACGCCTTGCGGCACTGTTATTTCAATGAGTTATATATATATTTGTCACATGCAGAGACACACCTACACCGTCAAATGTTCCTGAACCAGTTGTTAAGTATCCCGGCCGTGTGGAATCGATGCTAGATATGTCGAAATAATTGTCATGATTAAGAAAAATTCTCGTGTTGTCCGCCATTCATTTACCATATACATAACGAACAGTGTGAAATTCAACGTGCTTTACCAGTAAGTTACCAGGTATAAACCACTCACTTTATTATTTTGAAATGTTGATTAAGCTAGTGATTAATCCACTAATGTAGCACTAATCAACACGAATGTCGATGAGGGCTACTCCCTTTTTTCTGCATGTACTTGATAACACCAAGAAACCAAATGTGCTCCATTTTCAAGAGAAATCTCTAATACCTAATTTTGGGGCCTTGTATCACTTGTGACATGTCACTTTAACCGGAAAGAAACAAGACACACTTATAAGAAGAGTTGAGATTAATTCTTGCAAGATGTCACATGTCTAGCGTGAACCCTTCCTATTCAGCCTATGAACTTTTCAACCTCGTATTAGTCAAGGAATTGAATTTTGCTTTCTAATAAATCTCTAAGCTCTTGTATGAACAATTTAGCTTCTCCACAAATAACTACGATATATATACATATATATATATATATATATATATATATATATATATATATATATATATATATATATATATATATATATATGTGTGTGTGTGTGTGTGTGTGTGTGTGTGTGTGTGTGTGTATGTGTGTGTGTATGTTCCTGCACATGAGTGTGATTGAGAGTTTGGTGGCATGTGTATGTGAACCTGCGTGTGTGCATGCACACATGCAGATTTGTGTTTGGTTAAATAACTGAGGAAGCTAAGAATAAATTAAGCAATTTATAAATGTATATTTAAATGTTTTCCAAGAGATAATATTAATCCATATCGCTATTCAACAAAGTCAATGACATAAGCAATGTTGGTCTCTACAAGTCTCGCCAACCTTCTCTACAGTGATTTGAAATATGTCTCAACAAAATCAAGTGCTTTCTCCAAATGTGCAACTCCGAGAACATATTGATGATGGGCGACTCTAACCTCTTTTGCGAGAACTGTCCCATAAAATCCCCGAGGATAAATAACTGCAAAACACTTCCTAAACCGAAGGAGAACATGTATTGAAGCTAATGAATGAATTTTCCCTAAACCAGCTGTAACTCAAGCAAAAAGGCAACACAAAGCAATCCTGGACCTGATTAAAACAAACTCTTCCAGCTCCATTTACGGTATTTCATCCGAAAAATCACTCTCTCACCGCGATATATTCTGATTTTTTTTTCTCGGTATGCCAATGCCAAACCAGTCACTGTCCGACAATATCAACCGTCACAAAGAAGCCTGAGGATCAATTTGAAATATTTTTTCACTAATCGACTCTTCCTTCACGCTCTGTTCCTCTGAAACAACATGGCATTGACTTGAAGGAAATTTCCACTTGCACATGCTCAAACCACGCTTCTACGAAACTCACGAGCACTAATAGAAATAGGACACAAGAGAGAAAAATAAACATTCAACAGTAGAATCAAAAGACTGAATTTTAAAAGAATCATCCAGTTAAGCAACTACCAACAACAACGTCCACATTCAACAAAAATATGAATGCTTGAATTGGAAAAATATCAACTGCAGATCAGCATGAAAGCCTACATCGACAACTAAAGAACTGTAATCAACAATCAAAGATATTCCAAAGGTGTTCTATTCACATACAACAAGCATAGGCCTTCGGTCTAAACCATTGTTCCTAGAATAGATAATGATAACTTCCTCCACCATAGCGCTCAAGAAAAGGCAGAAGTCCTCCAGAAACAATGCTCTGATAATGACTCAATGGGTTTGAAATATAGCATTTTAGAAAGCAGTATGCGCTCGAACAACCGTATTATTTTCTTTCAGAGAAACTACTCACGGTATCAAATACTCTCAGGTGCTTTACTGTTGACCACAATCGCGGCTGGAATGCTAACATGAACAATATAATCAATATGGCTTGCAGGATGAACTCCTGGATTTTAAGTCCTGAGACTAAGATGTCATCATTCACCTTTTTTGTCTCATTTGTACAGCCTGGGACTACGTGCCATACGCGATACGACACATTTTAGGCTAAGAGCACAGAAATTCGCTGCAACAAAATTTCTTTTCTCAACTGGTACTGCTCTAATTAACAATACACCAAAAGAAATCAAGACATGAAAGAAGTAAAAGTTTTTTTCGCTCTCAAATGAAACCTGGAAAAATGTCTTCAAGGGATCTCAATTAAGTCATCAATACCTCCATATCCAGTCGACTACGACTACCTATTTGATGGGGGCTTGATGCTGAAAAAGTTGCATGAAATATTGTCATACAGATATAGAATAACAAACAAGAAAAGGAAAATGGGATCTCTAACAATGCAAATAGGAAATTTCAGTAACCTCTACATATTTGAGGTATCATAAAGAAAATACGATTATGAAATGAAGTTTTCTGTAAATTATAGCGTTTAGATTGCCGAACGAGCTGATAACCCGCTTTTACTGTCGAGAGGAGTGTGTTTGCAGCAAAACTTCACTCAAACGTTGTTGCTGGTAACTGTAGGCGTATTGGGAGACCTGCTGGATAATTAACTGTACGACGATTATTTACATTGTGGACGATTATTTACACTGTAACTGTTGGTGGTGATGTTACATGTCGGTGAGGGCGTTTATAGCATTTGTGCTGGTAGTATTCGGTGACTATGTGCTAGCGAGAAACAGTACCAACTATCGTTGGACAGGTGATGTCGGTCGTGCTGACTCCAACAACGTTTATATATATATATATATATATATATGTGTGTGTGTGTGTGTGTGTGGGTGTGTGGGTGTGGGTGTGTGTGTGTGTGTGTGTGTGTGTGTATTCAGTTATCTCTCTCATATGAATTTTTGGTGCCTAAAAGCACCCGTGTTTATATCGCTGTCGGGCGATAACCGCCAGCTTCGGGCAACTCTCATGGTCAATAACGCAGTATTCTGTGTAATAAACCAACGCTCACAGTAAGTAGAGGATAAATATTACCCTTTGGCTTTAACACTGTGTATGTGTACGTATGTCTCCCTATTTCTGTATACGTACATCACACATACACCTACATACACACAGACACACACACATATATATATTTATATTAATATATATATATATGTGTGAGTGTGCGTGTGTGTGCGTGTGTGTGCGTGTATACATATATATATATATATATATATATATATATATATATATATATATATATATATATATACAGCAATTTCTAAGTTTATAACTTTCAAATAAACCCTGAAACTTAATCAACATTAGGATATGTTTTACGTTCTGAAGTTAAATAATTCCAGCGCCGTTCCCTTTATCACTGCTTAAATTCAGTAATTAATATTTTATAAATATTCTAATTTTAACTATTTCTTTGAACACATATTCTAGTGTCATTATACCGTTTTTTCACAAGAAATAAAGATGTTTCGGAAATTTTTTTATTGCGTTTTATATTACGCACAAGCCATTTATTCTTTTCAACATACAGTTAAACGTATGAATATGAAGCGAAACTTATGATTTGTGAAACGGAGTGAAAATATTACACCGTACTGAATTGATAAAATGAGATAATATAGAGATTATAACATTAGACATCAGAATATATCAAATGAAAATGCTTATTGCACACAGAATATTTCCGTTTTAACAATTACACTTCTTCAATGTCTCTATTTGCATAAGCCTACATTCTAGAATGTATACGCATTTAACTACAGAAATATTTTACCTTCACGTACTCATAGGCAATGTTGCTATCAATCTAGCTATTAATCTGTAAAGTTATATGTGTGTGCGTGTCTGTGAATGCACGCATACGTAAATATATGTATGTGTGTATGTATGTTTGCGTGTAAGTGCGTTTGTCACTTGGTGTACAGAAATGCGAGGGGTATTTGAGGACTGTTATTTGTCAGTTCATTATATCATTCTCTTGATACCAATTAAGTCGCTGTTTACATCCTCTTGTTCCCACATGGCATGAGATAATGCTAATAAAAATGAAAGAACCGAGAATCATTTTTCCTATATGTGTAAGACAACGACATTATAAAATATCCACTTCCTATTTGTTGCTAAATCCCTAGTAGTGAAACTGTAAACCTCTTGCGTGAAGTTTTTACTGTACCCAAGACGAAAAAAAGAAAATATCATTCTAAAATCTGAATTGCTCCTGAAGATCATTTTCAGATGCTACATACTTGTTAAATCCAGGAGGTATGAAATATGCGACGGCTGGATATAGATGATTGACCATGATTCGAAACTATCTTTTAATTACTACAAAGCGCTACAAT